>NC_044382.1:15230348-15531318 GCF_006542625.1 Nomascus leucogenys | reverse complement strand
AACCCTCTCTAGTTCCTTCAGGTCTAAGAATAACTCCCTAATGTTTCTAGTCCCAGAGTACTGAAGTATCCCCTGTGGTTTTCCTAATTGTTGTGGATTGAATTGTGTCCTCTTAGCATTCCTGTGTTGAAGCCCTACCCCCACAGTGTGATGGTATCAGGAAATGGGGCCTTTGGGGGATAATTAGGTTTAGAAAAGGTCTTGAGGGTAGGATCTTCATTATGGAATTAGTACCCTTAAAAGAAGAAACACCAAGGCCAGGCACGGTGGCTCACGCCTGTAATCCCAGCACTTTGGGAGGCCGAGGCAGGCGGATCACGAGGTTAGGAGATGGAGACCACGGTGAAACCCCGTCTCTACTAAAAATACAAAAAAAAACTAGCTGGGCGTGGTGGCGGGCGCCTGTAGTCCCAGCTACTCGGGAGGCTGAGGCAGGAGAATGGCATGAACCCAGGAGGCGGAGCTTGCAGTGAGCCTAGATTGCACCACTGCACTCCAGCCTGGGCGACACAGTGAGACTCCATCTCAAAAAAAAAAAAAAAGAAACACCAGAGCTCTCTCTGTCTCTCTCTCTTCTTTCTCCTGTCTTCTCTCTCTCTCTCCCTTTTTTTCTCTCTCTCTCAACTCTCTGACTCTTGACTCTTTCTCTCATTCTCCTCCTCTCACTTTCTCTCATTCTCTCTCTCTCCCCCCATTTCTCTTCTTGCTGTTTGAGAATATAGTAAGAAGGCAGCCATCTGCAAGTCAGAAGATGGCCCTCATTAAGAATCCAGCCATCCTGGCACCCTGACCTCAGAGTTCCAACTTGCAGAACTGTGAGAAATAAATTTCTTTTGTTTAAGCCACCCAGTCTTTGGCATTTTCTTATGGCAGCCCAGCAGACTAAGACATTGATCCCACCTATACTCTTATAATAATCCCTTCTTAAACTCTTCTCAAATTACCTAATATGAATATGCCATCCGTTTCCTGCTGAGATCCTTACTAATGCAATATGTATTTTTAATTCTCCATTGTTTGCACCTATCATTTATCTCAAACTTGTAATTTCCTATATACATGACAGCTTAATTATGCCTTAGAAAATTAGAACAAACTTCTGTTTAAAAGGGAGAAATGTTTAAGTAAATGTACCATTTATGTTTTACTCAAGGCATTGTAAAGAGGAAGGCACAATACAGCATAATCATTCAGAGAACAGGACTTGGGTTTAGGCAGACCTGGGGTTTAGTCGCATCTCTACACATTGTAGCAAAGTGATTTGGCCACCTTACTTAGCTTCTCTAATGCTCTTATTCCTTACCTGTCAAATAAGAAGCATCATTTGCCTTATAACCAAGTTACAGAGTTGTAATGGCCCAAAACCCGGAGCAAAGAAAGCTGTTACTATTACTCACTTACCAAAAATGCTTTTTTGGTATTGCTATTTTTTGTGATATTGCTATTACTGGATATTTCTATTACTATTGCTTCTCAAAACCTGAGCATATCTATGGGTGCCAATTCTCACAACCATCACAGCCTATGGGACTTTTACATTAGGGGGAATAGATAAGTGCTCATCAACAAGATCCCAAAGCAACATGAGCTAAGGCCAGGAGGCATCCCGCATTTGCCTACAGAACATTATCTTCCATAGCAAAGCTAATCAAAGCTTTATTATCTTTAATGAAGTTCTCATATTAAATGCAGGCCACTTGATATCATTTATCTTAATCAATTTTTAATGCTTAGAGGAAGTTGTTTGACAAATTATTTGTTCTGCCTGCACATTCTCTCTTTATCATTTTTCTTGCCTGCCACTACATTAAACATAGACATGACCTACAGAGCGGAGTGAAAAATACTAACAAGCATTAAGCTCCTACTTCAGTAACTAACAGGAGACTTATTCACACAAGACATCACGTAATTTTTCTTTAGCAACACAGAGTTTTCCATGGCTCAGTCAATAAGCATCTCACAGGAAAGTCAAACTGGGCTCTGGAGTCTCCATGTATTAATAGCCTTTGCAATGGGAAAAAGAACCTCTCGGCAGGCACATTAAATTGTGAAAGGTCTGAAAACCAACAATTGTGGTCAAGCAACCAGAAATTTTTGCTTCCTAAATCCCATGCCCAAAAATAATTTCTAATAAATTACTACTTACAAATGACCTTGAAAGTACCTAATCAACCCATAATTGCAAGATGAAAGTGTTAGGAAAATGAGTTATATAACCTGAATCAACTTCCTTAACCTCTTTAGTTTTAGACTCCTCATTAAGATGGGGGAAATAATAGTATAAAGGGCAAGGGCTGCTGAAAAGAATGAAATAAAAGAAGGCATGCAAAGTATAGCACCTGATATAGAAGAAAATAATAACCATTAGGTATTTTATTATTGTAATATCTGATATCCATTCTAGCTATGAAATACTGATCCACTGCCATTTAGAAAATTTGACCCATCTTGCAATAGAAAGGTTATTCTTTTTTTTTTTTTTTTTTTTTTTTTGAGACAGAGTCTCGCTCTTTCGCCCAGGCCAGGGTGCAGTGGCGCGATCTCGGCTCACTGCAAGCTCCGCCTCCCAAGTTCACGCCATTCTCCTGCCTCAGCCCCCCCGAGTAGCTGGGACTACAGGCGCCTGCCACCGCGCCCGGCTAATTTTTTGTATTTTTAGTAGAGATGGGGTTTTATCGTGTTAATCAGGATGATCTCGATCTCCTGACCTCGTGATCCGCCTGCCTCGGCCTCCCAAAGTGCTGGGATTACAGGCGTGAGCCCCCGGCCCGACCAGAAAGGTTATTCTTGTTATATAACTACTCTTAGGGTTTAAGGCTTCCCTCTAATCGTATGCATCCCAAAAAGATTTGACAGTTTTCAGTTGTCAAGGCCATCCCATGGGGGTGAAGATAACTAGCTTGTTAAATAATTCCATATCAATAGGCCAAACAGCTTTTTCTGATTTCTGGTTCATTGCACTATGGAATATAATAGAAATAAGATGTGGTTAATACTAGGTGTCAATTTGGTTGGATGGAAGGATGCCTAGACAGCTGGTAAAGTATTGTTTCTGGGTGTGCACCATCCAATTGGCTGCCAGTGTGTCTAGAACAAAGCATGCAGAAGAAGGTGGAAGAAGTTGGCTTGCTGAGTCTCCCGGCCTTCATCTTCCTTCCGTGTACATGCTTCTTGTCCATTCCTCCTGCCCTTAGACATCAGACTCCAGGTTCTTTGGCCTTTGGGCTCTTGGACTTACACCGGTGGTTTGCCAGAGGCTCTTGGGCCTTCTGCCAACAGACTGAAGGCTGCACTGTCGGCTTCCCTACTTTTGAGGCTTTTGGACTTGGACCAAGACACTAATGGCTTCTTTCTTCCTTGGCTTACAGATGGCCTATCATGGGACTTCACCTTGTGATCATGTAAGTCAATTCTCCTTAATAAACTCCCTTTCACATATGTCCTGTTAGTTCTGTCCCTCTGGAGAACCCTGACTAATACATAAGGTGACCTTTACCCTAGGTGGCCTTGAGAGCACCAGGAGACCAGGTTTTAAATATTAAACCTCAAATATCTACTAATTTGTTTCAAGGGTTCACTTTAACTGTGAATTTATAATCTTAAAAAAAGAAAAAGAAAAAAGGAAACAAGAAAAGCAGTTCTTATTCATGTTTTAAGGTTTCTTAGTTTTCTGATAGGTATTTCTTTTATAACTCCTTTTATGACTCAAAGTATGCTTTTAAAATGGGGAGGGAGTATTATCCCAAATGTCCTTATTATCATTATCAATTCATCTAGAAATATCCTACCATACAAGGCAATATTCCTAAATGGCATCCGTGCCAGATGGCTGATCATCGTTACTGGGTGAACTAGTCAAAAGGAAGGTATGTTCATGGAGTCAAACATTTCACAATCCGTTGTTTTTTCCCAGTCAGGGCCCAAAATGTAAGAAATTAAGCAAATGGAACTCTACCCCTTTGAAATATTTTTCTGTTTAGTCAATTTCTTTGGAAAGAAGAGAGAGGTCTTACAGCAGAAATAGCCATTTTTACTCAGAAATTGTTGCCATATTAGCTTAAGGGAGTGAAGCCTATCATATAAAAGTGCAATTCAACCAAATTTGGCATGCCACTCCAGATACTCCACTTCTATACTAAAGTCCAAAGCTGGGTAAAATTTGAGCTTTCTTTTTTTTTTTTTTTTTTTTTTTTTGAGACAACTCACTGCACCTCCGACTCCCTGGTTCAAGTGATTCTCCTGCCTCAGCCTACCGAGTAGCTGGGATTACAGGCACGCATCACCACACCCAGCCAATTTTCGTATTTTTAGTAGAGACGGGGTTTCACCATGTTGGCCAGGCTGGTCTCAATTTCCTGACCTTGTGATCCGCCTGCCTCGGCCTCCCAAAGTGCTGGGATTACAGGCGTGAGCCACCACACGCAGCCAATTTGAGCTTTCCTATAGGATTAGAATTTTTTTTTTAAGATTTTTTTTTCCAGAATACTGATTTTTTTTCCAGAATAAATTTTCATAAGACAATCCCACTATTATGGCATGGACAGATGCCTCCTGCCTTGTATCCATCTCATCTGGAGTTGACAATCAGAGAATCCACAAAGTGACTGCCTACCAAAGACTACAAAATAAAGGGGCCCAATAAAGTGTCCTTTAAAACACCTTCAAAACCTCCTGAATACACGTTGTTCTACAAGGTGACTTTCTTGCACTCTTCGGAAGTGAATGTCATGAAAACCAAAAACAGACATACACCAAAAAAATTAAGCAAGGAAGAGAGCAAGAAAGTAAGGAAGAAAAAAAGAAAGAAGAAAGATTGAGGCGCAGCCATTATAATGGCTAAATTTTTTTAAAAACATACCTTATCAAGTATGTTGGCAAGAAGGAACTGGAACTCTCTCGCACTGCTGGTGAAAATGTAAAATGCTACAACCACTTTGGAAAACAGCTTTGCAGTTTCTTAAAATGTTAAACATATACCTACTATATGATTCAGCCATTCCAATCTAGAAATACACTCAAGACAAAAAAAGCAAATGTCTATACAAAGACTTGCCCACAAATAGTCACAGCAACTTTCTTTGGAAAAGCCAAATCATGGAAACAACCCAGATGGGCATCAACAGGTAAATCCATAAACACATTGTGATATAGCCACAAGATGAAATGCTGTGCAGCAACAAAAGGATGAACTATTGACACATGCAAAAACATGGAGGAATCTCAAAATAGTTACACTGAGAAAAAGAAGCCAGACACAAAATAGTACATACTGTATGATTCCCTTTACATGAAAATCTACAAAATTCAAATTACCTCTAGTGACAGAAAGATCAGTGGTTGCCAGAGGATGAAGGAGGAAAGTAGAGTGAGGGCAACAGAGAAAGTTTACAAAGGGGAACCAAGAAGCTTTGGGGGTGACATATACATTCATTGCCTTGATTGTGATGATAGTTTCACGATGTATACATGTCTAAACTTATCAAATTATACACTTTAAATATATGCAGTTTTATGTCAACTATATCTCACCTTAACATGTAAAAAAAAAGATGGAGGGACTTCTCTAGATTAAAAGAGGTTAAAATTCATCCAAACGTGAACAGTGGACCCTTCTTTTAGAAAAATCACATAAGATAATTGCAGGACAATTGAGGAAACTTATATATGAATTGCATAAGTAATATGGTACTTGGGTTATTTCTTCTAAGATAAAACAACAGTATCGTAGGGAAGAATTTTCTTTTTTATTCTGTTATAGCAGCCCAAAGTGACTAAGACATCATTCCTATTTTGCAGGCAAAAAATAACACAAAGATTAACTAGCTTGCCCAGAGTTATATAGGATAACTGGAAGAGCAGGTACTTATACCAGGGCAGTCTGAGTCTAGAGTTGGTACTCAAGTCTGAGCTCCCAGTGCCTCTGAAGTCCAGGCAAGAAACATAATGAGCAGGTGGGGCCTGTGACAAACTGGTACATTCAATTCCTGTTCCTCGGCCAACTCCTCACGTGTTTGGACTATTCAAAAAAAAAGCCAGAAATTTGAATTTAAAGGCAAAATTTCTTGGTTGCTTTTGTTTGATTATTTGTTTACACTGGAGAAATTTCATTTTTTAAATATAATACTGATAAGAAATAGACATTTTGAAAGAGAAATTCTGCCCATAAGCCATCAATTTACAATCTATATCAAAACTATTAAAGCCCTTTGGCACTGCTACATTAAGAAATATATTGAGAATTTCCAAGAAATTCTATCTTTATGGAATCCATGATCCAAGCCAAAAGTTAAAATATCTACCCCTATCCATGAGGCCCTGTTCAATGATTTCTGAAACTAGAAATTTCTATTATGCCAAAACACCAGATGGGTAACAGGTTTTGTGGAATGCACAAGCAGTACACACAGAACTTTGAGCATTCTTTCTCTCTTCACCATTTCACCAGGTCTCTGTGTCTATAGTACACACAGGGGACACAGAACACAGAGAAGACAATGTTAGCAAGGGAATCCTTCTCTAACTTCTGTCCCCAACCAACCTCACCTTGTCAACTTTCAAGAAGAAAAGGCAGATATGACAAAGATAATAGCATCTACTTCCTCTACTCAGTGCCACCAACAGATGCTACAAATGCTGACAGCACCATACTTCATTTAGTTCCCTGTGCAGGATTGGGGGTTTCTGAGAATCTCATTGCCAGCATACTCTTGCTCTGCTGTTTTCTCTTGAGGACCACTTGCCTTTCTTCACCTTATCACTGGGCTCAGGTCCTCACTGATGGGCTTTCATTCTAAGCCTATGGAAAAGGGAAAGAGGGGAGTAAAAGAGCAGAAAAATTCCCCTAGTGTGTGCACAACACACGTAATCCTCTACAAGCTAACATTTATGTGTTGGCAACCCCAGAGGCAGGTGCAACAAGTTAGTGCCAAGGAGAAATCAAGGTCATAATAATAGTATTATTTAAGCACTTATCATGTACTAGGTATTGGATAAGATACTCTCTAAACCTCATCACTAGAGCTCTGAGGAAGACTCTTAGGGTCATCTCAAAGATGGAGAAACTGAGACTCAGAATAAGTTTACCTGTCTCAGTCTAGGGTTCACGTTTTATAAATGCCACACCAGGGACTCCAATCCAGACCTCATGCTGGTCCCAGAGCTTTTTCAATCATAACATTCTGTCTCTAGGAGCAAAGATTTATGATGAAGAAGAAAGAATGGGGTTAGAAAAAAAACGAAAACAACTTCCAAAACAGAAGAGCACACCTCCCTATTGTAAGCTTCAGCCACCAGCTCTCCAAGGCTAGAGCTTTGTTTCTCACCTTCTCACCAACAGAATTACATGGGGGAGTTCACTTAAAATACCAATTCCTGGGTCCTACTCTAGACTTAATGAATCCACATCTCTAGGGTGGGGAATCAGGAATGTGCATTTTTAATTGCAACCCCACAGTGGATTTTAATCAGTGGTTCTTCAACTGAACCACTGAATTTGATGATTCAGAAAAGGAGGAAGGCAGAGTCTAACAATCTCTACCAGATATTCAAAGATGAAAAAGAAACTTTAAAGTAATAACTGAGGAAGGAGCTTTTGCTGCCAGACATACAATTTTTAATTTTTTTGAGGCAAACAATTATTATCAACAAACATCTCAAGGAAATCTAGTCCATTTATTTTACTTGTTTTGACATCTGCAGATAATGACAAGCTACAGGGAAAAGCAGGTTTCAGGATTGCAGCAATTAGTTAATTTGTGGCTGATTATTAAAAAATAATATATGCAGCTCCGTGTTTCTCCAGAGGTGAGAGTTACAGATTACTATGCTTGTTCCTGTTGCCACTGCCACTGTTGATGTTATTGTTTTTAAAGAATTGCAGCCTCCATATGTTTGTGAATATTAATAGTTTGAGGTTTTTCAGGTTGCCATAGCCACCTCAGCTCCCTTCTGCCAACAGGACATGGCTCACTGGCAGTCAGTATTGTGAAGGAATCCACGTATGTAAATGTAACCTGGGAAGCTGCTCAAGCTGGAAACAGCCTCTTTCCTTCCCACGATTCCCAGTTTTAATCGTTAGTAACCAAAATGCACATGCTTCCAGCCCACTAGCCATCTCAAACCCAGCACAGTTATCCTCATACATCCATCCTCCATAGCCCTGGTATCCGATCCTTCACTGTGCTTTTTTGAACCTTTATACACACATTCTGACTCGGTCCTTCCGGCAATACTTCCTCCACCTTCTCTCCTAAACTGAAACATGGCTCTTCCCTGATTATGATGATACTGAACTCTCAAGTATATGCAGATCCTGGTGATCATTTTCTTTTCTAACCCATCCCTCACCCTACTATCCCATTATCTCAAAAACTACAGGTAGGTGGGTACCAGCCTCAATGTTTCTGATTCCTCCACTGTTTGACCATTCCCTTTCAGGGAATCCTCCTTTTATTAACCTCCTCCATCTAATTTTGCCATGCCTTTCTGATCTCAATCTTTGTCTTCTAACCTCTGTGGGACCCCCAAGCTTTCCTATGGGTCCCATCTCCTATCACCCCCCTTAAGGAACTACACAGAGATTAGACGCCAGCCTTAGCTACTTTACCTCCTCTACTCTAAAGCTGTTGCTTCAGCTCCATCTCTTCTTGATTTAAGTTCTACCTACAGGCCAGATCAAATGCTTCCACCATAGTGATGAGTTTTCCCTCACAGGTACAAGGAGCTTCTTCATCCAAAGCAAAGGAATGAACAAAATGATAACTCAAAAAGTTCTCCCAAAATAGTGAGAGAACTCTTCCAGCCATTCTCAGAAAACCTCTCATGGCCTGTAGTCCAGATGTGAATAGCTCTTCCCATTCACATGAGAAATGGCTCTTCCCATTCACATTCACAAAGTCCCATTCTTGAACGATTGCCTGGGGCAAAGGAATTCCTTGCACTAATTGGCTCACCCTAGCACAGAGAAAGGGATTACAAATCCTGGAAAGCATCTTTCCATCTATAAACTGCACAGTAGGTATAAGATAAGGAAGAAGAGGCAGTTGGATGTTGGGAGGATGACATAATATTCACAATGGATGGTCAAGTCCTTCACTAATGATGGGAAATTAGTAAACACCCTGCTAAAATCAGCAGTGATTACTACATCATTTTTACCATTGATGACTACTTCTCATTCTTCTTTATATTATCATTTACTGTCAGACACTGCATGTTCTCACTCATTAGTGGTAGCTGAACAATGAGAACACATGGACACAGGAAAGGGAACATCACACACCGGGGCCTGTCACGGGGTGGGGGAGCTAGGGGAAGGAGAGCATTAGGAGAAATACCTAATGTAGATGACGGGTTGATGGTTGCAGCAAACCACCATGGCATGTGTATACCTTTGTAACAAATCTGCACATTATGCACATAGATCCCAGAACTTAAAGTATAATTTAAAAAAAAAAGTTAAAAAAAAGATTGCTCTCCATACCCTGTGCAAAGATTACTGATCTTTTCACCACTAACATACACTAACATGAACTTTTTACCACTAACATACACACCCCAAATTCTGTACCTAGCAGTGTCCATACAAGAAACCTACCTTTGATACATGCTTATTGGATAAATGAATAGATTGTAAAAGTGATCCTATCCAATGTGAAAGTCTCTTTCTGGCAAGAATTACAGATCACTCTCAATTATTTTATGCTCTTCAGTACAGAAAAATGTAATACATTTTAAAAAGTCTTTTTTATACCAAATAATATTACTAACCCATCACCATTACACAGGCACAGAGAGCAAGTATGTCTTTGGTATTTTCTGTCTAATCAGTAAACGCTTATCCTTTACTACAATTACATGCAATTTCTTCTTTTATAGCTTTCTTTCACTATTATTTCAGAGGTACATGATTCCATTTGACCAGACTAGATGCACTACGAAGAATAACATGAGACATATAATTTGTTTTGGTCAGTGTACCCTCCTAATAAAAGCTAAAAGATCTTCAAATGAATAAATTCTAAGACCCTATAGTTTTCAAAACCACAAATTATCAGAAAATCTCCAATATTATACAGTGTAAAAAGATCAAATACTTACATAGGAAAAGACTTCCCTGTTAAGATTAATCTTTGAAACGTCTCATTTTCCATAAAAAATATTTAATCATCTTATACCAATATAAAGACATATATTCTTTATTCTGCCCAATTTTTTTAATAAATGACATTACATCTAAACAATTTTATTTTAATGCTTTTGAAAAGTAGATGATATTAGCAATTCTGCAATAATTTAACTAGCAAAGGCATTGCTGTGATTTTTAGATAGATTTGGTAAATGGCTCTATATGGGAGTTGTTTCTTGTTTTTAATTCCTGGTATTTCTTTTAAAGCCTGCGTGATTCCAGACTTTTTAAAAATATAATATTAAACTTGGAAATGTCTTTGAGAGAAGAAAAGTGTGTGTGGGAGACTGCAAAACAGACTGGCCGTCTCAGAGTAAAATGAGAGAAAATGTGGACGCTCTTGTCTTTTAACAGAAAGCTGTAGCAGTGCAGAACCTTTGCTTCTTGTCTGTAGAGACCATGCAGTGAATTTTTAAGAGTAGAAACTGATGAAAGAGTAAAACAAGAAATGTTTAGAGAATATAAACTAGTCAGACCATCTGAACTTCATGAAAAAAGCAATACATTTTAAAAGCATAATAATAGCACATGAGCCCAATCTAGGTAACACTACATATAGAAAGCTATATTATACATTATACATCTAATAATCCATATGCATGACCAGTCACATTTTTATTTCTCATGTCTCCTAAAATTGCCACTTTGGTTTATCTCTAGCCACAAGCTTTTCACTATGCAATACGAAGCAAAGTCTCAGAAAATAATGAAACAAGATGAAGGAGAGCTCATGCAGTGGACAATAGTATATCCCCACAGAATTTGATGCCTGATCCAACTCAATTAAGTAGATATTGTTACCTGAGGCCAAGATGTTACATAATTTTGTTCTATGCTTCTGAGTATTGGGAATCGGGTTCCAAAGACACTGACGGTGTTGTAATGTGAGATCTAACCAATAAATCTCTTTCCCAAAGCAAAATCCAGCAGAGAAAGTGGGCACCATTGATCTCACACAGCCAACTAAATAGCCAAAAGGTTGAGCAATGTAAGTTATTCTATTACCTCTGTTGAATTTGGGTGATGAGTCACTCGGGAGAAGCTTTTGATACTTCCTCAGTGATCAGACTGCTTGACGGTACAGCCAAAATTCATTTAAATCCATATTCTCTGCAGCCTCCATTCTGGCTTCTTTGATGACCCTAAGTACAAAAACAGAGATGTAACCAGTACAATGGAAGGGCCTTCTTGATAATGATTATAAAACCACTTATTTCCAGGAGATGCACATGCAAATAGGCTTACGAAGAGATGCTCAATCTCACTCATTATTCAAGAATAATAAATTAAGGCAAAAATTAAATGCTATTTTTACCCCAAAATTTAAACAATATGAGAATTTGGGAAAAAATTTCTCATCTATGGGAGGATATATTGATGCACTCTTGTTGTTGAATCTAAATTAAACATGCATACATTTTGAAACAGTAATTCCCATTTTTATAAATTTAACCCTAGATAAGTGTTCAGAGATGCATACAGATGATATTACAGTGTTGAATAAGGAAGTAGCTAAATTAATTATAGTAAATCCATGCAGTGGAATGTCGTGATGATCTAGAAAGAATGAGGTAAATCTATATATACTGATATGGAAATTATCCCAATGATATTGCAAAGTGAAGAAAAGTAGTTTGAATAGCAATAGCTATCACATGATTTCCATTTCCATGCTATGATTCTCATTTGTGAAAACAGCATATACATATTTTTTTCCTTGTGTACATAGAAATTTCTGGAAGTATAAAATACCAATAAGTCTGTGGAGGGGAACACTAAGGTAGCAGGGGCAGGGGTGAAGTCAATGTGGACACAATAGGACCTTAACTTCCCACCTATTCTTTCTTTATTTGACAAAAATGTTTATATGAGAGGGGCACGAGATTCTCTTCTCTCTTATCTTGCCTGTGTGAAGGCGAAATTGGATGGTAAGTGTACAGTATAAAGAGCCTGTCAGACACCAGTGAATATTGGGTCCCCTATTAAAACATGACTGAGTGTGCACAAACACACACACACATACACAACCCACTCCCTTCCACCAGCTTCTAAAACCTGATATCCTAGTATGCCTTCCATCAGGGAATGTCTCCATTTCTTCAAGGTATTCTTATTTCACAGGAGGATTGGAGAGAGGGACTAGGACAAGAGTTAATTTGGCCATTGTTGTCACTTGATAGCTAGCGTATATTTTTCAAAAGAGAAAGAATCTCGTGTTTTATTTTACATTTCTAAAACAGAAATAAAATCTTCCCAGGTGCTATCTGCGACTTAGGCAAATGCCGCATCCTGCTCCCCACTTCAATCAATCTTGAGAGAACAACTGGGGTGGGAACATTTAAAATATACCTCTGCTGTGATTGAAAACTGCAAGAATAATGAAACTTTAAGCATAATAATGTTGAAACAACACACAGTGAACTGTGGGGATTCTGACAGTCAGTGAGATTTCCAACTCCTTGTCTCTCTCTCAAATCACAGAAACAGTAAAAAAAAAAAAAAAAAAAAAAAAAAAAAAAAAAAAAAAAAAACTACCTTCAGTCAGTGGTCTCCAAAACAGATGTTGCTCTCACACACCAGCAATAAAGAAATTTTGAGCAAGCAGTCACAAAGTCACATACATCACACCATTTTACTAATATTACCAAATATAAACATAAAAATTAAAGCAGATGACATTTAAAATACAAAGAAAATCAAATTTCTAGTATTTTTTCCCACATCCAATGGCTTTCTGTTCCAAATAACTCATTAAGAAGTAACTATCATGCTCTCTCTTACACAATTATAAAAGTTACACCCCTAAAATATTACAACTTCATCTACTCAACCAGCGAAATCTTTTGAGACAACTTTTACTGCTAAAATGCCTCCTTAGATAGCGTAGCAACACAAAATTAATTTGAGGAAATTTATTATTGTTCTTTCAATTTGGAGGGGGTAGATACTATCATGGTGCCAAGCATTGTCAAGAGCCTTAAAACATTTGACTTTTAATTTTTCCAACCACTCTGGATAGTAAACCTTATTCCCATCTTACAGTTACAGAAACTGAGGATTAAAGCAGCCCAAGATTAACTAGTTAGAAACTGGTAAGATATCGTATCAGAATCTTACTTTGACTGATTCCAAATCCAAACACTTAATCAGTCTATTTACTGCTTAGAAAAGGAAAACACTGGGTGTAAAAAAAATGTGTAATGTGGTTACAGAATCTGAAATCATGAAATATTATGTAGTCAAAAAGATAAGAAGCAGTTTGAGAGCTGGGTCTTCTCTAGGTCCATATCTGTGAGCTTTATCACTTAAAGCTCACAGATATAGCTACACAGAAAGATTTTTCTGTAGCTAACAATAAAACAGGACCCCACCTATATTTACCACCAGGTACACTACACCTTAAGAACTTTGGTAGGAAAGGTTTGCAAGCTTGTTCAACCCACAGCCTGTGGGCTGCATGTGGCCCAGGACAGCTTTGAATGCAACCCAATACAAATTGGTAAAGTTTCTTAAAACATTATAAGATTGTTTGTGATTGTTAATGTTAGTGTATTTTATGTGTGGCCAAAGACAATTCTTCTTCCAATGTGGCCCAGGGAAGCAAAAGATTGGACACCCTTGGTTTAGGAAAAACATTTTCCACAAATTTAAAGTTGTCTCTTTATAACTTTCTATTACTTTATTTAAAGTGAAAATAAAACCCACATAGATTTTTTTAAATTAAATCTGTGCATATGATTTGTGTGAGAAATTCTTTTTTAAATAATTTACTCTGTGGCAGTGGTTCTCAATGGGGGAAGATTTTGGCTTCCAAGGACATTTGGCAATGTCTTGAGACAGTTTTGGCTGTCACCACCAGGGTAGGGATGCTTCTGGCATCCAGTGGGTAGAGGCCAGGAATGTTGCTAAACGCTCTACAGTGCACAGGAAGGTCCTCTACAACAATTAATTATCCTTCCCCAAATGCCAATAGTGCCAGGTTGAGAAACCTCACTCTAAGGAAATAGTCAATGATATTGTCAAAAATAACTATGCAAATGTGTTCATCACAGCACTATTTGTGATTGTTTAATAATGAGATGTTAAATTACAGTACATTTATTCGTTAGAACACTGTAGCCATTTAAAATGATGCTGGCCGGGCACGGTGGCTCATGCCTGTAATCCCAGCACTTTGTGATGCCTAGGCAGGCGGATCACGAGGGCAAGAGATCGAGACTATCCTGGCCAACATGGTGAAACCCCGTCTCTACTAAAAATATCAAAAATTAGCTGGGCATGATGGCACGCACTGAGGCAGAAGAATCACTTGAACCCAGGAGGCGGAGGTTGCAGTGAC
The DNA here is from genome assembly GCF_006542625.1 of Nomascus leucogenys. Taxonomy (NCBI): domain Eukaryota; kingdom Metazoa; phylum Chordata; class Mammalia; order Primates; family Hylobatidae; genus Nomascus; species Nomascus leucogenys. Next base: position 15,516,790 of record NC_044382.1, on the reverse strand, counting down.
CTAAAGTAATGCCACTGCAATTCAGCCTTGGTGACAGGGCGAGACATCATCTCAAAAAAATAAAAATAAAAATAAAATAAAATAAAATGATGTTGCAGGAGAATATTTAACAACATGAATAAGCGTACATGAATTTACATGTCCTAAATTAGTATGTTTGGTGTGGTTTTAGTATTATAAAAGTATATATATACTTACATACAGCATGGAAAATATTTTGAAAGAATATTGACCAAAATATTAATAACATCTGTTGCTGAAAGGAGATCCTATAAAATAATATCCATGACAAACGTCATTAAAAATATTGACACACTTATCCTGAGGAGGAAAAGCACGGTTGATCTAAGCTATCATCTCAAAATCAAAGCCTTCTCAACATAGAACATTTTGCAACTTCTCTTTTCGGAACATGTCAGTGGAAGAGTTTTATTTCCTGACATCAAGTTCCTTAATGATAGAAAAGGGGAGCAGCAGGTGTTTCTCACCAGGTGCCTTCATGATGGAAGCAGATAGAGTTCACTGGAATATTTTTGTTCAGAGCCAAAATAGCACCTACTATTCTCGTGCCTTGTCTTTAAAAGCCTTCTTTGTTACACTATGATTCAAAAGTAAAATTACCCTCTTGCACCCACTCCAAGAACAGTATGATCATGACACTCTGCAAACTGAATAAATGTTTGAAACATCATGAACATCACATATCCCCATATCAGAATGTTGTATGAGTAGGAGGCATTATGATATCATCTGCTGTGCAGCCTCTTAACTTCCTATTGTAATTCAGAAATATTATTGGTATCCCTCCAGAAACACATCCTTTATTTTAGTGACCAGTAGCCTCATTGTGAATAAGCCAAAAAATAAAATAAAATGAAATGGCAATAAGTCTCCACAAATACTACAATGTTTATATAAACCAAAAAATAAAACTGATAAGAGAAAGTTTGCTCACCAATATACTTGAACTTCTTATCTGCACCAGCCAGAGAAAGGAAACAGGATGAGGTGAAGGAGAAAGGGAGAGAGGAAAAGAGGACTATCTATTATTTACAAAGGAGCAAAGAATATATAAAATAAAATGTCCTTGCTCATATTCATCTAAAAGAGGTCCAAATAGCTTACAGTTACCCATGGTACAAAGACCATTTCTTCTATTCTGAAATATTAAGTAAGAACAATATTTTCTTAATGGCTCCAGAAAAGAGAAAGTACTTTTGTTATTGTTGTTCATCCATTACATTATATATCATGTAAAATCGTTGAAAGCACATTAACTCTCTGACTCAAGATCATAAAATAATCACACGTACATGCCTTTATTTCCTTCTTAAAATCTTAGGGAAATACCAAAAAACACATATTTTTTTAAACACTGACAAACTCTGGAAAATAGAAAATCATTTCATCAGTGAGCCAAACTTTGAAGAAATTTCTGAAAAGCAGAGAGCAAATAGAATAAGATTGACAGAAGAGTCCAAGTAAGAGAGACAACCAAAGAGAAACAAAAGAGAGGGGCACTACAGAGCCACTTTTCCCAGTGGTGATACAACAAAACTCCAAGTTTAGAGTCAACAAGAACTGGATGGAGCAGCAGGACATGGAACAGCCCTCAGGGTAATTAACAAGTGGGCCAGTTTCCAGCCAACGTCCATATGTACAGACAGGCTGATTGCAACATGCATCCCAGATAGAGCACAGTGAAAAACAGTTCTCTAAACCTATGCTGTCCAATATGGTAACACACGAGTGGATAGTGGCTACAGTATTCACAGAACAGCCACAGAATATTTCTATTATAGCAGAAAATTTGATTACATGCCACTACTCTAAACAAAGTGGGAGGTCTGATGGTAGTAGCAAGAGTAGAGAAGGACATACAGGAGAAGAATTGAAAAAGGAATTTTCCTGTCATAAGTGCAGGGCCTAGAAATGAAGCAGAAATGAGCTAAGATAAGTGCAGACATACAGAGAGGAAAAGGCAGCTCTGTGCAAAACTGAAATGAATTTTTTTTTCCTCTTCAAGTAAAAGGCAGCAAGAATTACAGTGGTTAAGAAGATGGTCTCTGGAGCCTGAATGACTAGTGTTGTTCATATTTATAGCTATACAGCCTTAACACATTAAATGCATAAGGTAGAATAAGTGAAATTAAAGCCCTTGGTACATGTTTTCTCATCTGTTATATCAAATAATACAACAGTGTCTACCTCACAGAATTATGGGAGTATTAGTTAATTTATATAAAACCCTCAACAAGTGTTTGCTCTTGCAATTGTTGTATTATTACCACAATAAATTATTTTATGCTCAGAGCAAAGCCATCCTTAATTTGACAGAAGTAGGGAGTGTGAGATTTGTACCCACCCTCCATGCATCCTAAGAAGACAACCTATCCCCTGTACACATTATTTACAAAGAGTCAGCTGGTAGTTAGTCCTCCCGATCCTGTGACAGTCCTGTTTCTTAAACAAGCAAACAAAACTGTGGAGGACTCACGTGCCATCTAGTCTTTTAATCAACTTTGTCTTTTATGTATAAATTTGAAAAAAAAAATCAAACTCCAGACATCTGAGGACAACAAGAACATGAAAGAGAAAGATAAAAATAAACATTAAAACTTACTTCAGAGGAAATAGACATTATATAAGCAACATTAGATAATTTTTTTAGAAAAACAGACTTTGACACTTAAGATATTTTATAAGTAAAACAAGAAAGTACTATCTTAAAAGGTAATCAATATTGTACTGGAAATTGAAAGCATGATTAAAAAAAAAAAGAAAAAAATTCAGAATGCCAAGAGAAGAAAAGTAGCAGAATACTTATATCTTGTTTTTAGAAAGATATAAGTATTAATCACTTTCAGTTTTTTTAGAAAACTAGGTTAAAATGTATTCATTAAAATTTAAGAGGAATTACTAAAATTAATGTGATCTAAAACAATAAAATAACAAGAAAATAAAGAAAAAATTTACTTAAGAAAATATAAGACAAAGGAAATATAGGTAAACAGAAACATTAAATATGAAGGAAATAATAACCCTATTTGTGTCAGCAATCATTATATATGTAAACAAATTATACTCTTCTAATAAGAAAATATATATATATAATTAAGTTTTATATAGCTATATGCTATATAAAAGAAAAAAAAAGGTTGACTACAAGGTATGAACAAAGGTATACCTGTAAGTGCAAACAAAATGAAAGCAAGTATGGTAAAACAAATATTAGATATAGAATTCAAGGCAGAAGGTATTAAATGAACTAGAGCAAGCTGTTTCATTTTAGTAGAAATTACATTACACCCAAAAGCAAACAAACAGGAAAAAGAAAATTTATGCTCCTAATAACACAAAGTAAAGATATATAAATGAATAACCACTAAAAATGTAAGAACTCATAAACATTATAATAATGTTGTGACTCTACATACTTAATTAAAATGACATATCAAGTAATCAAATATTGCAAAGGGTCATAAAATACTTGAGTAACAATAAGTTTCTTACATCTAAGAAATAGAGCATGTATAATCTTTTTGAATGTCCTTAAAACATTTACAAAAATTAATTGTAGTTTTGAACCCCTACTGAAGCCATAATTTGCAAGAAGTAGAGACCATTTTGCCATTACCTTATAATATAATAGAATAGAAATTAATAATTTTTTAATATTTGGTAAAGGAAAAATAAATTTTCCATAAAAGAACTAGATCTCCCATACAGAATTTCAAATAACTTATGTAGACCCTGCCCCATCAAGGAGCTTAACTCTCCACCATTTAAGTGTAGGCTGCACTTAGTGACTTACTTATAAAGAATAGAGTATGGAAAGGAAGAAGAGGTAAATTTACGCTGGAGACTCTGACAAGCGCTACCTCAGCCAGATCTTAATATGATATAACAAGAATGGCACTTCATCTCTGTGATCTTCTTTCCTCCCTTAATGTTAATCATGGAAAAAAATACTTCAAACCCAAAATAGGGGATATGCTACAAACAACAAAAAAAACTGACCTCAAAGCTATTAAAGTTATTAAAAATTAAGAGACTGAGAAATGCTCACAAACCAGACGGAGCCAAAGAGATATATAAAGTAGTATCTTGGATGGGATCCTGGAACAGACAAAGGACGTTATTTTTAAAAACTATCAAAATTCGAATAAAGTATAGAAATTTGTTAACAGTAATGTACTGATGTTGGTTCCTTAGTTGTAACAAATGTACCACAATAATGTAAAATGTTAATAGAAAAAACTAGGTGAGGTGTATATGAAAACTCTGTGTAATCTTTGCAATATTTCTGTAAATCTAAAAGTATTTTGAAATAAAAAGTTTATTTAAATGAAAATTAATTTTAAAATACAGCAAAAAAATCAGTTCAAGAAAGAAACACCTATTTGACTTCATTCATATGAAATTCTAGCAGATGCAAAGCTATAGAGCTAAAAAATCAGAACAATGCTTGCCTCTGGAAATGTAAAGGATTGAGTGGGACAGGGCATGAGGAAACGTTAGGGGATCATGATAATATTCCATATCTTGATTTGGATTTGGATTACACAGCAATACGCATTTGTCAAAATTCAGTGAAGATACACTTAAGACTTGGGCATTTCATTGTATATAATTTTTAAATCGTGGCCAGGCGTGGTGGCTCATGCCTATAATCCCAGCACTTTGGGAGGCTGAGATGGGTGGATCACTTGAGGTCAGGAGTTCAAGACCAGCCTGGCCTACATGGCAAAACCCCATTTCTACTAAAAGTACAAAAATTAGCTGAGCATGGTAGCATACACCTGTAATCCCAGCTACTAGGAAGGCTGAGGCAAAAGAATTGCTTGAACCCAGCGGGCAGAGGTTGCAGTGAGTCGAAATCATGCCACTGAACTCTGGCCTGGGCCACAGAGAGAGATTCCATCTCAAAAAATAAACAAACATGTAAATGAATATTGAACTGTAGTTAATGATATGCATTATGAAATACGTAGCAAGAAATATGCTGAAATCTGCAATTTACTTTGACATTTATCCAAAAAAGTATATGATGGCTTAACACATAGAACGAGCAATGGGTAGGCAAATAGCTATGTGGTAAGCAAGTAGAATAAAATGTTAATGGTAGAATTTAGGTGATGGGAATATGTGCATTTATTTGCAAATATTTTCAAAATCATAGTGTATTCATAATAAAATATAAAAACACAAATTAAGGAAATTTTAGAATTAAACTATGCTAACCTTCAAAAACTATGCTGGTAAATAAAGGAAAAAGATCATTAAAAGTTCAAGGAATTAACAGACCAGATGTTGAAGGATAGCAACTGGATTTGCCAAGCATGATAACAGGCATTGAAATCATAAGAAAGACAATGCAATAGGGTAGGGACATTATGGGGAAAAAGAGATTATGCATTTCCAGAAGGAGCAGGGGTTTTTATAAGACAGGGTTCTGGTCTAGAAGAGGTAATAGAGAATGAGTATATAAATCCTAGCCTCTACTTGAGGTACATGGAGCAGGAGGGAAGAGGAAAATACAGCCTTTTTTAAAGAGGATTGAACCCACAGAATACACAGATTTTGATCACAATAAGAAAAGAACATGATGCAAAGAGGAGAGGAGACATAGGACACTTTACTAATCAACAGCGCAGGTCCCAGAGGATACAGGAAGCTGTGGGATTCTAACAACGAGGGGTTGGCGATGTACAGATTGCTGTACAGATGACAAAAATGGGGGTGATAATGAAAGTCCAGGAAGATTTTGCCTTCTAGAGATTACTAAAGTAAATACAGATGTGTGGCATCGTGAAATTAATCCTCAGTCTCGTAGAAGAAAGAGAGTGATCAGATACAGTACTATGGACTGAAACTCTCAAGGAAAAAATTCAAACCTCACTCCTGTCTCAGACAGCATCTAGGGATACAGCTAAAAAGAAGCTGAAGAGGCTGGGCGCGGTGGCTCACGCCTGTAATCCCAGCATTTTGGGAGGCCGAGGTGGGCGAATCAGGAGGTCAGGAGTTCGAGACCAGCCTGGCCAATATGATGAAACCCTGTCTCTACTAAAAATACAAAAATGAGCCGGGCATGGTGGCAGGCGCCTGTAGTCCCAGCTACTCGGGAGGCTGAGGCAGGAGAATGGCTTGAACCCAGGAGGTGGAGGTTGCAGTGAGCCAAGATCACACCACTGCACTCCAGCCTGGGCAACAGTGAGACTCCCTCTCAAATAAATAAATAAATAAATAAAAAGAAGCTGAAGAAAGGAGAATGGGATGCATGGGATGCATTTTTTAAAATCAGAAAATAATAGAAAACTAATCAAATTTTGAAAATGTAGACTAATAAAACAGAAGCCTGGTTCTCTGTAAAAATTAATAAAACAGACTTATTTACTTCTGGAAAGCATTATCAGAAAATGAAAAAAGAAAACATCAAATAGCCAATATTAATCATTAAAAAGAAAACATAACTGGAAATTCAAAGTATTTCTGGTTTTCATTTTTGAAAAATGTCAAATACGTACAAAGATAGAAAGAATAGAACAATAAAACTTAATGTACCCATTAACCAGCTTCAGTAATTACTATGGCTTATTTTGTTTCATTGCTATCCACCATCCACTCCCTGCAGCCTATATTATTTTGAAGCATATGTCAGATATCAAACCATTTCAACTGTAAATATTCAGTGTGTATCACTAAAAAGTAGTATCTCTCTTTAAAAACAGCACTATATCATCATCACAGACTCCGTGTTCATATTTAAGTTTTCATATTTTTTAGTTCTTATAATTTTCTTGGTTTGTTTGTTTAAACCAGAATCCAAATAAGATCCATACATTACAATTGGTTGATATTCTTCTAGGTCTCTTCTAATGTATAGGTTTCCCTTCTCTCTTTAGCTTTTGTTTTTCCCCTATAAATGTTGTTGTTGTTGTTGTTGAAGAAATGGTGTCTTTTATCCTATGGTTTGCTTACAGTCTGGATTTTGTTGATTATATCCTGCAGTGCTCTTTAATATATTCTTATATATTCTTCATTTGCTGAATATTGGCAGTTAAATCTAGATGCTTCATAAGATTCAAATTCCATTATTTGATGAGACAACTTCATAGATGACATTGTGAACCTCCATCAAGATCTGACCGTTTCTGTTTTTGTGATGTAGCAGCCACTGGTAATCATTGCCTAGCCAATTAATTCATTGGGGCGAAAAAATGATACTTTATTTATATTATCAAAAAAATTATCAGAAAACATTCTGTACAGCCTCATGCCAATAAATCAAAAACTGTAAATAAAATAAAAACTTCTCTTGGAACATGTTTTAGGAATATTGAATCTGTAATCAGTAAGAAACTTTAACAAACTACTTACCATACAAAGAATTAAAAAGATAATTATGAAACACTCATGCTTTAGAGACACATTTTCCCAAACCTTCAAGGAACAGATAATTCCTTTGTTATAAACTGTTTCAGACCATAGAAAAAGATGAAAAACTTCACAGTTCATTTTATGAAGCAATGCTAATTTTGATATGAAACCCAATAAGAGTATAATAAAAAGGAAGTTATAAATCAGTCTCATTTGTGAGGATTTAAAAAATCATTAGCAAAATGAATCCAGAAATATATTAAAATAATTTAACATAATAACCAACTGGAGTAGAACCAGAAGTGCAGACATGGTTGAACATTAGAAAACAATTCATATAAAACAAAAACAGACGACTATTCTCCCTCATTTCAATTATTTGACATTGTTCCAGAGGTTCCAATTAGCACAAATAAAGATGTAAAGTTGTTTAGTATTTGAAGATGATATGATTGTATGTAAGAAAAATCCAAGATTCCAAGTGAAAAACTTGTTACCAAAAAAAGCAAATACAACCAAGTAGGCTGGATATAAAATTAATATACAAAAATTGATGGTTTTAATATCTAAAAACAATAACTACTTCTAATGAATAATGGAATAAAGTACCAAAAAATCAATAGCAATAAAAAACAAATCTCCAAGAATAAATATTGCAAGTAAATAATTAACAAGATCTAAATAACAAACAGATTTAAATACTCTTGAGGGATCTAAAATGATAAATAAATCAAAGTATAACATATTCTTAGATAGGAAGACTCAACATTAATAGAAATGTTATTTCTCCTTAATCTATAAATGTAGGGAAATCTCAACTATGATATTTAAATGACATAATAAACATATGAGAGTAGCTAGGAAAAAAAACATCTGGGTAAAAAAAAATTCAGAGTATAATAGGGACGAGCCCAAAGAGGAATTAAACATTATAAAGCCAAATTAACTAAAGCAGTGTGGCAACAGCGCATGAAGAGATAATCAATGGACTATAATAGAAAATGCAAGAATGAACCCAAAAGCACACAGAAATTTATATTATGGGCACCTCAAAGCAGCAAGGAAAAGGTGACTGATGCAATAAGGAGGGCTGGCACAACTGGATAGCCATTTGGAAAATTGCTTCTGTCTTACACCTAGATAAATTCCAAAAAGATTAAAGATTTCCTGAAATATAAATGTGTTTGAAAAAGCCATTTGCAAATCCTTTCAAAATTTCAAACTGGGAAACATGTGTTCATGAAACATTACCTAAAAGAAAAACCAGATAAAAAACAATCTAGGTGAAGATTTTTGCAACTAATGATACACATAATGCTTAAATATCTCTCAAACGTGTGAAATGTATAGATCCCATGCATACTCAGCATGACAGTACCTCTTCTGCAGCGCCTTTGTCAAAACAATGTGTTAATTATTTTCACTACGCTCATAGGTCAAAACTAATATTTCAACGTTGTTTAAATTCATGCTATTTATTTTTAATTAAGACTGCTTTCACTTCGGGGGAAAAAAAAGACTATTTTCCATATTTTATGTTGCAAGTGTACACAAAGCTTTGATTACAGTAGCAATACTCCCCAAAATGGAGTTAGACTAAGCTGGGTCCAGAACCCAGCCCTATCGCTTCTTCAATTTGTGTCTTTGCAGAAATTAATGTCACTGACCTCGGGCATCTTTATCTATAAAAGAGTACTAGTAATATCTACTTCACAGGGTTTTTGTTGGAAAAAAAATGAGACAGCAATTGTGAAGTTCTGGGCACACAGAGCAGGGACTTCATGTGTGTTAATGTTTTTTACCTCTTTTCTTCCCTTGCCCTCATACCTGGAGCATGGACGGTTCCATTCTTTCAAAGAGCAAGCTTATCGGGATAGCTAAGAGAACCTACTCATTTTACAAATGGTGAAACTGAGGCAATGCAGAGACATTTCCAGAGAAACATCCCACACAGACATGGACAATGACAGTTTCCTCTCGTCCCCCCGAAGTAGCCAAAACCACGAGTCACTGGAAAAACCTCCAACTCCAAACCTCAACAGGGTTTTTGGTTGATTTCCCATGTCCTGTGAAATCCCATCTATCCACAAGATAACCAAGGTGATAATACAAGAGTTAAAAAACAGCCACCATTTTTTTTTTTCTGGACTATGTCCTTTTGAGAACTGCAGAACATAAAACAAACTGTATAAGCAAGTTTGGAAGAGTTAATGCTGAGAATGTCTCCTGGACACAGCACAAGGGCTCCACCTTCAGCTTTAGAGTGAAGAGGAATTTTTCAAAAATTCCACTGTCAGAGTCCTAAGAAAGCAGACCTGAAATATAATCTCTTCTCATAAAATTTAAACTACACAACCTTTCACTTTTAAATATTTCAGTCCTGAATATTTATCTACTGCCCACAGGTGAAATGAAGTCTTATAATGTGCAATATTGATATTATAGTGACAAAATTTAAAAATGTATTACATTTTCTTTAAATTCTTCAGAACGTACATTTTCACGTCATTTTCTTTATAGTTGCAGCAAAGCCTGATTAGCTCTTTCATTCTAATTCTCCTATGGTTTCACTCAATTGGACTTAAGTTCTTCTAATAAAGAAAAAGGTTAATTCTTGCCCAGTAGATTTATTTATAAATTACCAGTGGGTTTTGAATATTCCAGTAAATACATTGCAGTTTTTGGAAGAGCATTTTTATATTGACAAAGGGAAGCAAAATTCAGTTCTATTCAAAGATGTTGATTGGACCTTGAACATTAAAATCTACCAGTGGGCAGTGGTAAGGAATACCGCATCTAAAAACAAACTTCCAAGAGAGTCCCATAATTTCACAGAATGAAACTCACAAATCTAAGTTGAATTCTAAAGCGATGTATATAATTGCATTACAGAGTGGAAGATAACCTTTTTTCAGCTACATATTTTACAGTAGTATATTTTTTAAAGGGTGACAAAGTGCCAATTGCTGTACAAACTGTGTCATACAGGAGGGAAATTAGTCATTTTTCTACATTAAAATCAGTAGATATGGATTATAAGCAAATGTAAATACAGACAGACACAGACTGAATCTTTCAAATCCTGATCGTAAGTGTAAATAAACTTTTTGCTAATTTTCTCCATCTTTTTTCCTCTATCATGCTCTCAGATTTCTAAGTCTTAGTGAAAGGTCATAAATATTCAGGGTTATAGAACTGTGTCTCAGTAAAGAAAACTGGAAAATTAAACTTACGTCTTAAACCTCAGAAAGTTTCTACATGCCTTCTAATGGTTTCTTGAATTCTTATCTTTTTTTTCCCCATTGGATTGCTTACAAAACTGGAGTCAGAAGTTGCCACAGAGAAACGTGATTTTTTTGTGTCCCAAAGACGCTGAAATGAGATTACTGCCTCACCAAAGCAAGGACTGAAACCAAGCCCCAACTTCTGTTTTTTTCAACATTCAGATTTCAAAGTCTTTGCCCATCTAAAGTTTCTTTTATAATGGTGGGGAGTTAAAATGTGTAGTGTAATTTCTATCCACTTAGCACCATGATAAGTATTCTTAAAATGTATTCTAATCCTCATAATGACCCAATGACAGTTGTTTTAAGATTTCTCATTTTATCATTAAGTAACCAAAGCATAAAGAAAGTAAATAAGCCCAAAGTTGTGTTGGTGCACCAGCAGGCCCAAACTCTTACTCCACATCCTCTCTACATATATCAACCACCACAACCCGCACATTAACCCCGTATGTAGGTGATTATCAAAACAAATACTTTTTGAGGCCAGCTGTGGTGGCTCAGCACTTAGGGAGGCCAAGGTGGGTGGATCACCTGAGATCAGGAGTTCCAGACCAGCCTGGCCAACATGGTGAAACCCCATCTTTACTAAAACTACAAAAATTAGCGGGGCATGCTGGTGTGTGCCTGTAATTCCAGCTACTAGGGAGGCTGAGGCAGGAGAATCACTTGAACCCGGGAGGTGGAGGTTGCAGTGAGCCGAGATTGTGCCACTGCACTTCAGCCTGAGTGACAGAGCAAGACTCCATCTCAAAAAAAAAAAAAAAGAAAAACGCAAATACTTTTTGAGCAATTTCTATTTGATAGACATTATGCCTTATGAAAATGAAGCACAGAAATGTTAAGCTGCCTAAGATATCAGAGCAACTTCACAGAAGTTGGAACTAGAAGTCATCTGCTGAATATCGACCCAAAAGAGCAAGCAGAAAGATTCAAAGTGAACAGGCTCTGGAATCAGAAATGTCTGCATTCAAATCCCAGCTCCACCACAGCCAGCTGTGTCACCTAGGTCGAGTTACCCAACATTACTATTCCTCAATTTTCTCTTCAGTTAGTTGAAAAGAATAATAACATGCCAAATTTTTATGAGGATTAGAGCTACCATATAAAAAGAATCTAGTACAAAGTATGGATGCACACAAGTTCTTTATCATTTCAGAAGAACTAGGATCTCTTAGGCATTTTCCTCACAGTGAACAATTATTATAGGCATCTCAACTTTATTGACCTTGGCTTTTCCACTTGCCCAAACATAACAAATGTATTACCCTAAAAGAATTAGCTTTGACCATGCCTGTCCCCAAGTATCTAATGAAAATATTGGTGTAGGTACAAAATAAATGCTCTTGTTCTTTTCTCTCTTCCACCTCCTCTCTCTCACTCTATCTCTCTCTCTCTCCCTCTCTCACACACATACACACATACACACACACACACACACACACACAGTGTCTTAGTGCAAGTAGAACTATCAATAAGATTAAAATGTTCACTTGATGGAAACAAAAGAAAAAATACAAACTCTAAAGAAAGATGCTGAATTGCTATCTTTCTAATGATAGAAGAATACCTCATAATGACAAATTGTTATGCTAATTATTTTAATTTTTAAAAATTGAAAAATCATGATATTAATGCCTTTTAAAGCTTTCTCCTCTCTAACTTCATGCCTAATGTGAAATACAGCCACATCATACATAGGCCTTTTTTAAAAATAAGAAAAGAAGTCCAGAAGTTATTAGTAAGATATTCATTACTGAACTAATATAAAGGAAAGGTTATTCACCTCCTGAAATACCTTATCAAGACCATTCTTTAGGAGAAAAGTCCTAAACTATGTAAACAATTGAATTTTCCCCTACATCACGGCTCATCCAATTAATGCAGGATCCTTCTTCTCAGTCATGTTGCAAGCCAGGGACCCCCTAGACAGCAACACCCCATCTGGGCCTCACTCAGCCACACTGGCATGCCCCAGCTCACCTGTGTTATAGCTTGTACCCATGCTCAGCAGTTCCTGAGCTCTTGTACCATGCCCAAGAAGAATGAGGATACATGGGACATTGAAGGGAGAAGAGGGAAGAGAAGAATTTTATTGAGTAATGAAAATGGCTTTCAGCAGAGAGGGAATGCAGGGGTGCGGGGGTATGGTTCCCCTGTGTGGCTGGCTATGGACTCAGAATCTGGAGTGCATGCTGATTTGTCTGTGAGTATGCAAAAAAGTTTAAAGCAAAGACACCATCCAAAGGTGAGCACAACAGTGTAGAAAACCATTTAGGAAAGGGTAGGTATATGTAAAATAGGTGAAAGGTAGGGACCAATTAGAGGAAAGCACACCAAACAGGAAGACGAGTTCTCAATCTGGTCTGAGGAATTAACTTGTGGCTTGGCTTTCAGGCTTTAAACTCTTTGGCTTGGAGGTCCTCTTAAGGCTCTCTTTTGCCTTGACCTCAGATCTAACAACCATGTCATTTGTTACTTAATTCAAAGACGTGAACCTTGATACAAAACCGCTACTCTCTGCTAAGGTGCTCAGTCCAGCAAGTGGGAATCAGTTGCACGTAAACCCTTCCCTTGATTTCCACAGAGTATGTGGGACCACTCACTCTAGCCTTTGTTGCTCTATAACCAAACCTTCAAATATACCCTGAGGCAAGCTTGGAGGCATGAATTTGTGATCCCTGTCTCACAGTCAGTGTCCCCCTGGCCTCCCTCATGTCACACTATGCTTTTCCTTACCAGTAAATACTAATTCTTTCAAGATGGTTGTCCAGAAGGTTTTCTTCATTACCATTTAGAGTAGTACCATGAAATTCCCAGGAGGGCCACGTGAAGCTAAGTCCTACCTCTGCCATCATGCCATCTGCCCGAGGTTTAGCAGGGATTAATTATGAACTGTAGAGAAAATAAACATCTGAATTTCTCAGAGAGCTTGAAGTCCTTTCTAGGAATATTTTTAAATTTTTTTCATTTAAAAAAATTTATACAAATATTTATTAGTCTTCCAAACCTTCAAGCAATAAAGACAATGAAAAGCATCCTTGTTCTCGTAACAGCCCAATCTCCAATCTCCTTAGAGGATTACTTTCAGAAGCAAAATTAAGACTATAAAAAAATCAAATGAAAATTTGAAAACTGAAAACTACACTATTTTAAATCAGAAAAATTTAGTGGATAGGCTTAATAGCAGAATGGAGATGAAAGAAGAAAAAGACAGGGCAACTAAAAATGCAGCAATAGAACTTTATGTGTCTTGCTATATAGTGATTCTGTGCATTATTTATTAACAAATAAATAAACATAAAGGGAATTTTCTATAGGTATAATGTTCTGTAACCCACTTGTTACTCAGACATAAATTGTAGATACTATCTTTTTCTCTGAGTAGACACGGGTGTCATGTTCTTTTTAATGGCTATATATAAGTTTATTGTATGGAACTATGGTAGTATGTTAAACTATCACCATGTTGATGAGTTTCTTTCCAATTTTCACATAATGATGCAACAATTAACATATATACACTTACTTGATGCATTGGTGTGTTTCCATAGAATATATTCCTGAAATTTGAACTTTTAGGTCAAAGGAAATGCACACATTTTAAATTTATCAAGATCTCCATATTAACTGTGAAAAAGATCACTATCCAGCTTTTTTTTTTTTTTTGATGCGGCTTTTTTTTTTATGAACTTTATAGTTTTTTCCATTTTGAAAAGTCATTGTACTTGATGGATGTTGATTATAATTACTTGGCAGTATGCCATTTTCACAATATTGATTTTCAACCATGAGCATGGATTTTTCCATTTTTTGTTTCTTTTTTTCATTGAGTTTTGTTTCTCTTGAAGTCTTCCATCCTTGTTTGATTCCTATTTTTATTCTCTTTGAAGCATTTGATGGAGTTCATATTTTGCTTTATGTTTTCTTTATTGTGTATAGAATGCTTGAGATTTTTACATGATTTTGTATCCTGAGACTTTGCTGAAGTTGCTTATCAGCTTAAGGAGATTTTGGGCTGAGACGATGGGGTTTTCTAGATATACAATCATGTCATCTGCAAACAGGGACAATTTGACTTCCTCTTTTCCTAATTGAATACCCTTTATTTCCTTCTCCTGACGAATTGCCCTGACCAGAACTTCCAACACTATGTTGAATAGGAGTGGTGAGAGAGGGCATCCCTGTCTTGTGCCAGTTTTCAAAGGGAATGCTTCCAGTTTTTGCCCATTCAGTATGATATTGGCTGTGGGTTTGTCATAGATAGCTCTTATTATTTTGAGATACATCCCATCAATAACTAATTTATTGAGAGTTTTTGCATGAAGGGTTGTTGAATTTTGGCAAAAACTACTTTAAAGTTCATATGGAAGCAAAAAAGAGCCCACATCGCCAAGTCAATCCTAAGCCAAAAGAACAAAGCTGGAGGCATTATGCTACCTGACTTCAAACTATACTACAAGGCTACGGTAACCAAAACAGCATGGTACTGGTACCACAACAGAGATATAGATCAATGGAACAGAACAGAGCCCTCAGAAATGATGCCGCATAGCTACAACTATCTGATCTTTGACAAACCTGACAAAAACAAGAAATGGGGAAAGGATTCCCTATTTAATAAATGGTGCTGGGAAAACTGGCTAGCCATATGTAGAAAGCTGAAACTGGATCCCTTCCTTACACCTTATACAAAAATTAATTCAAGATGGATTAAAGACTTATATGTTAGACCTAAAACCATTAAAATCCTACAAGAAAACCTAGGCAATACCATTCAGGACATAGGCATGGGTAAGGACTTCATGTCTAAAACACCAAAAGCAATGGCAACAAAAGCCAAAATCGACAAATGGGATCTCATTAAACTAAAGAGCTTCTGCACAGCAAAAGAAACTATCATCAGAATGAACAGGCAACCTACAGAATGGGAGAAAATTTTTGCAACCTACTCATCTGACAAAGGGCTAATATCCAGAATCTATAATGAACTCAAACAAATTTACAAGAAAAAAACAAACAACCCCATCAAAAAGTGGGCAGAGGACATGAACAGACACTTCTCAAAAGAAGACATTTATGCAGCCAGAAAACACATGAAGAAATGCTCATCATCACTGGCCATCAGAGAAATGCAAATCAAAACCACAGTGAGATACCATCTCACACCAGTTAGAATGGCCATCATTAAAAAATCAGGAAACAACAGGTGCTGGAGAGGATGTGGAGAAATAGGAACACTTTTACACTGTTGGTGGGACTGTAAACTAGTTCAACCATTGTGGAAGTCAGTGTGGCGATTCCTCAGGGATCTAGAACTAGAAATACCATTTGACCCAGCCATCCCACTACTGGGTATATACCCAAAGGACTATAAATCATGCTGCTATAAAGACACATGCACACGTATGTTTATTGCAGCACTATTCACAATAGCAAAGAGTTGGAACCAACCCAAATGTCAACAACGATAGACTGGATAAGAAAATGGCACATATACACCATGAATACTATGCACCATAAAAATGATGAGTCGTTCCTTTAGGACATGAATGAAACTGGAAAACATCATTCTCAGAAACTATCGCAAGGAAAAAAACCAAACACCGCATGTTCTCTCATAGGTGGAATGAACAATGAAACATGACACAGGAAGGGAACATCACACTCGGGACGTGGGGGGGGAGGGGGAGGACAGCATAGGAGATACACCTAATGCTAAATGACGAGAATGGGCAAAATCAACATGCACAATAAATAACAAACCACATTGCACATTACCCTAAACCTAAAGTATAATAAAAAAAAAAAAAAAAAAAAAAAGATCACTATCTAAGTGGAGACTGCCTATTTCCCCATATATGCACCCAAATTGGTTATCATTTTCATGTTTGAATATCTGATCACTGATAAATGATTACATCATTATAATGTTTACTGAAAAATCATGGTATTTCTCACAATACTTATTCCTTTTAAAATTAAAAAATACATTAATTTGCTCAGCAGCAATAGAAAAACATTAATTAAAAAAATTTTTAAACTTCATATTTACCCCTGCATGTAGCTTACATTAATGGAAGAAGATTAAGAAAATAAACACTTCAGGAAAAATGGAATATCAGGGTACATGTGGTGCCAGCCAAATGGAGAACTTGATACAGGTTATTTCTCTACTGTTACAACTAAAATCTCTGAACAGATTGCAAAATGCACTATTTGTGAACTCTGAAAAGTAAATAATAGCAAATGAATTGAGGACTAAAGTCAAAATTTAAATGTTGGCCAGCAAAGTAAGACTCCAGTCACTAGGAAATTCATAATGACAGTGAAAGCCAAAAGTCTGAGAGAAATACATCTTTCTGGCCAAAGGTATAAGGAAAACTAACCACTGGAAGCTAAAGAGTATGAAAGAAATCCCAAAGAGGAAAGAACCGGAGAAGGGGATCTTGTGTATGAAGTGACATAAGTCCTGGGCTTACCTCCAAGCTGTGCATGTACAGAACAGACTCAAAGAAATCAACAAAGGCTTTAAGAAGTGAATTGCCATATAAACCACTGGTCCAGTTGAAGACAAACCCCTAAGATGCACATGTGCCAAGCAGACTCAAAAAGCATAAGACAGGCCTGGAAAACTGAAATGACATTGGAACCACCACCCTAAGAAGGAGAATCAGAACTTGTGGTCTGAACCTACCTAGCCAATTACATGCTTAAATAATAAAGAAATAAATAACATTCTGCAGAGGATTTAATAGGACCTAGAATCTATCAACATGATATTAAAAATATTCTGGATACAAACCAAAAGCATTCAACATACAAAGAACCAAAATTATCTAACCAATATCTAAGAAAATAGATACTCAGCAGATACCAAGCCTGAGATAACCCAGATGTTGGGATTATCAAAGACCTTAAAGTAGCTATTATAAGAATCATCCATTAGATAAAGATAAACACATTGAAATGAATGGATATATAAAAGTTTTCAGAAGCAAAATTAAAACTATAAAAAAGAATCAAATGGAAATTTGAGAACTGAAAAATCAGAAAAATTTACTGGATGGGCAAAATAGCATAATGGAGATGAAAGAGAAAAGAGCCAGTGAAATTGAAGATGGAGCAATCGAAATTATGCAATTTAAAGAACAGAGAGGGAAAGACCGCAAAAACTAAAAAAGCCTCCAACCTGTGCAACCATATCTAAGGATCTAACATGTTACTGGAGTCGAAGAAAGAATAAATTGGTGTAGAAAAATGTTGAGGAAGAGCATCAGGATAAATAGCTAATGCATGCAGAGCTTACTACCTAAGTGATGGGTTGATAGGTGCAGCAAACCACCATGGCACACATTTACCTAAGTAACAAATCTGCATGTCCTGCACATGTATCCTGGAACTTAAAATTAAATTAAAAACAACAAAAAGAAAAAAAAGTTATCAAGAATCCTGTCATCCAGAGATAATCAATTTTAATATTTGATATAAACATTTCAAGGCTTTTCTTCATATACATAAGTGCACGTGCGAGCGCGCACACACACACACACACACACACACACACTCATGTATCCTGGGATACTAGAATATCTGCCACTGGTAAATTGTTTTTTTCTTTAATAATATATTGTGAATGCTTTTCTATGTCAATAAATGTGCATCTTGTACAGTAATTTTAATGGCTGGTCAATAGCTCATTGTATAATGTAGCCATAGTATTTTATTTATTTATTTATTTATTTATTTGAGAAGGAGTCTTGCTGTGTCACCCAGGCTGGAGTGCAGTGGCATGATCTCAGCTCATTGCAACCTCCTCTCCTGGGTTCAAATGATTCTCCTGCCTCAGCATCCTGATAGCCATAATATTTTAAATTCAATAACCCACCTTTGCTTAGCTTCCTTCCCTTTTTTTAGCCATTATAAAAATTCTGCACTCAGTCTCATTCCTAAATCATTTCACATTTCACACCATTATTATTTTCTTCAATCATATTCCTAAAAATAAAATTGCTGTGTGATACGATTTGGATATTTGTTCCCTCCAAATCTCCTGTTAAAATGTAATGCCCAATGTTGGAGGTGGGAGATGGGAGGTGTTGGATCATAGGGGCAGATCTCTCACAGATGGTATTGCACCATTCTTGCAGTAATGAGCAAGTTCTTACTCTGAATTCATGAGATCTGGTTGTTTAAAAGAGTGTGGCACCTCCACCTGCTTTCTCTTGCTCCCACTCTCCCCATGTGATATGCCAGCTCCCCCTTCACCTTCCACTATAATTGAAAACTTCCTGAGACCTCACCAGAAGCAAGGTAGATGCCAGCGCCATGCTTCCTATACTGCTTGCAGAACCGTGAGTGAATTAAATCTCTTGTCTTTATTACTTACCCAGTCTCAGGTCAAAGATTTACTCTGTGTAAGAGAGTATTCATTTAACCAGTATTTATCCAACAAATATTTATTTAGCATTTAATATAAATTTTATTTACTTAAATAATGGAAGTGCCTTTTAGCAGCTACAGAATTGGCTCATATCAGAACTACCCATTTTCTCTCAATCAGCACAAAGGTGATCTATATACACTGACAGCCCCAATGGTCGGATCAGTGCTACAATCATCTCTGTATAATTGGCTATAAGTATTGAATCATTTCTACCAAATAACCACTTTTACAAATTTTAAGATTGCTTTCTGAATATTTTATTAAAGGTTATTGACTATATATTATGATTGCCTGAATGCTGATTCCCAAGAAGTTAATCCATTATTCCATATCCTTTTAAGAATTAATCTTTGTGAAGATAAACTGGGCATGGCAGAAAAGCATGGAATACATTATCAGCGTAAGATATTCTTATTTCCTAATTGGAAAAGCAATCCTCAATTATTTTGTGGTCACTCCCTCCTGTGTGACCTTACTTTTTCATGAATATACTACTAGTATAGTATGTTAAACAATTGTAGAATTATACTCTTTGAAGTCTGTCTTCCCTGGTATACATTGAAATGCCTTTGAGGGCATGAAATTGAGTCATACTCATTTTATTCTGTTAGTTAACTCAGAAAAATGCTAGATACAGGTATGCTGTTTTTTGTTTTGGTTTGTTTTAACATATTTTGGTATTCTTCTTCACTGTGAATGCAGAAGATATCCCACTTAAAAACAAAGCAAATTCGGCCAGGCGCGGTGGCTCACGCCTATAATCCTGGCACTTTGGGAGGCCGAGGTGGGCGGATCACGAGGTCAGGAGATCCAGACCATCCTGGCTAACATGATGAAACCCCATCTCTACTAAAAATACAAAATATTAGCCGGGCGTGGTGGTGGGCGCCTGTAGTCCCAGCTACTCAGGAGGCTAAGGCAGGAGAATGGCGTGAACTCAGGAGGCGGAGCTTGCAGTGAGCCGAGATAGTGCCACTGCACTCCAGCCTGGGCCACAGAGCAAGACTCCGTCTCAAAAAAAAAAAAAAAAGAAAGAAAAAAGCAAATTAAAACAACCTCTGGTTGTTGCCAGATAAAATACAGGACACCCAGTTAAATTTGAATTTCAGAAAACAAATTTTTTTAATATAGGTATGTCCCAAATATCATGTTTATCTGAAATTCAAATTTAACAGGGCATTCGTATTTTTATTTGCTAAATCTGGCAACCCAAAAATGAATGTACTAGAAATAACTAGAGATTTCCTAGAATATCCCTAAAACCAGAACAAAAGTTTCTCCCTGGCCTAGGAAGTAAGATACCCCAAAATCTTCGTAAAATGGAATGTGGGATTTCTGAGCTAAGAACTCACTAGAGAGATGTAAAGTGGGGCTAGATAGCCACTTTATCAGAAATGCTGTACAATAAGTGCCTGCATTGCTTAAAATATTGGACAATATCACTTTTAAGTCTTGATCTTTTTGTGCATTTTACTTTTGCTTTAATTTCAGGAGTCCTTTTTGCTATCAGAGTTAGAAAATCTTGAACTTTTTAATTGATTTGTCTCCACTAGTGAACTTGGAACCATGCATCTGTCTTTCATGAGTCAGGTTCCATCCATTGCTGTGGAACACCACCCTAGTGGGTATTCCCAGAAAAGCACCTTTGCGAGAAAGACCAGGTGTGGAGGTCACAGTATTTACATCAGTGCACAACAGCCAGACTCCATTTCAGATGCTATTTTGTGAACACAGATTTATTCACCACCAGATCATTCTTACTCAATTACTTTTCCCAAACTCTCAACTGCTGCCAAGGTTAATGCAGGCTCTGACTCTGCCTGTTGATTCATATTAATTAAGCCAATCTATGATCTTGTATCATACAGTGTCTGTTTTTAATATAACCTATTTGATGAGGCTGTATTAATTTAGGAGAAATGTGCACTGGCATTCTGGCCTGCACTCTTCCTAATTATCTTACAGCCCCCATTCAGCAGCACTGAAATTAGACTGTGGTTATCATAGTTAATGGAAGCCCTTAGCTCCTAGCTAAGTGATCTCCATCAGTCACCCGATCTTTTCTTGCTCTCAGCTGCATAAACATGATTGTGCTATCTATGCAGTCCCTGATGAACGCATAATTTGAGCCAGGGTGTGAATGTTTTAACAAAATCTGCTGCTTAGATCCTCAGGGCAACAAGATGGCACTCCATTCTGGTACCTTTCTCTAAGTGGTAGGATAACACGATTGGAATGACAAGCCTATGAAAAGAAAAGTTACACAATAACAGGGGCTAGGTAAGGTGAAGCTGGCTCTGAGAATATGCAGGAAACTTGAAACATGACCTTGCAATTGTGCGTTAAAGATCAGATGGGGCCGGGTGCGGTGGCTCATGCCTGTAATCCCAGCACTTTGGGAGGCTGAGGCGGGTGGATCACGAGGTCAGGAGATCAAGACCATCCCGGCTATGGTGAAACCCCGTCTCTACTAAACAAAATACAAAAAAATTAGCCGGGCATAGTGGCGGGCACCTGTAGTCCCAGCTACTCGGGAGGCTGAGGCAGGAGAATGGCTTGAACCTGGGAGGCGGAGCTTGCAGTGAGCCGAGATCGCACCACTGCACTCCAGCCTGGGCGACCGAGCGAGACTCCGTCTGAAAAAATAAAAAATAAAAGATCAGACGGTAGATTCTCCACAGAAGGCAGATAAGGGCATCAAAATCCTCCATGTGTTTCCTCATGCTGCTTTTGAGCGCTACAAATTCAATTCCACATTGTCCACCTTTCTCTTAAAAACTTGATGGAAGGCTGGGTGCGGTGCCTCATGCCTATAATCCCAGCACTTTGGGGAGGCCGAGGCGGGTGGATTAGTTGAGCTCAGGAGTTAGAGACTAGCCTGGGTAACATGGCTAAACCTTGTCCCTACAAAAAATAGAAAAATTACCTGGTTGTGGTGGCACACCCCTGTAGTTCCAGCTACTTGGGAGGCTGAGGTGGGAGGATCACTTGAGACTAGGAGGTTGAGGTTGAATGAGCTGAGATCATGCCACTGCACTCCAGCCTGGGTGACAGAGTGAGACCCTGTCACAAAAATAAAATAAAATAAATAATAATAATAAATAAAATTATAATTTAAGAAACTTGGAGTTTCTAGTCAAAGCTACTAATTCCTGCTCTGTTTCCATTCAGTATGTTCATTCATTCATTCATTCATTCATTCAATAAATACCTACTAGATCTCAGACACTGTGAAATGCACTGGGGAAAAACCTGTGAATAAAACAGAAATAGTCGCTTTCTTCATGAAACTTCAGTCTAGTCAATGAGACAGGTAATTAAACAAGTTAATTAAAATCAATAATTATAAATTGTGAAAATGCTGAGAATAATACAATAGGGTGCTCTTACAGATAATGACAAGGAGGAACCAATTTTTGAAAGGGTGTTTTGGAAAGGCCTCCCCAAGGAGATGACATCTCAGGTGAGACCTGACTGACCAGAAGGAACCAGCATATAAGAACTGAGACAGCACAATCCAGCAAAGAAATAGCATACGTAAAGGTCCTGAGGCAGGAATAAGCTTGGTGTTTCTGAAACCAAATGTAGGCTAGAGTATCTGGAGTTAAAGCTAGAAGAGAAGAGGAGCTGAGAATGTGACCCTCTATAAAGCCCTTCTACCACTGAAATCTGGGATGTTAGTGGTTGTCTGCATCTCCTTCCTCTTTTTCCACCGAATAATACCCAATTTAAGAGCAGAAATGATGTAATGTTCATTTTTAATTACCAACAGTGTCTATTATGACGCCTTGTGTAACATAGGTGACCAAGAAATGGTGGTTAAACTTGTATTGATTTAAATGTACTATGAATTCCAATTGTATCTGTAAAAAGAGAAAGCTGCTTAGTCTCTGAAAAACTTGCTAATTATAATAGTTAATATTTAATAAACCATTATTATTTACTGGGTGTTATTCTAAGCTACTTATATGTATTCATTTCCTTATCATGTGCAAAAACCCTATGAGTAAATATTATGTTTGCTTTCATTGCAAAGGTGAGAAACTCAGGAGCTGAGAGGTCAATCAACTAAAAAAGTGAGAGTATAATTAGTGTCTGAGCCAGGATATGAATCCAGAGAGTTAGTCTCCACAGTACATGTCCCTAAACATGACGGTAATGCTCCTAGCAGTCTGAATATGAAAACTAAGCCATTGAGGTACATCAGTACTTAATGCTCTGGGATTTATGTCAGGTATATGACATGTTATGGAAGGTACATACTTAACCTGAATATATAACATGTCATGGAAGGTACATACTTAACCTGAATATATATTACTCAGGTTATATGAAATATACCTTTAATACATTTCCATCTCTCTGTATTTTTGGTTATAAGAAAGGACTATCTATTCACGCTTCAAAAGGTTTGAGTGTTGCTATAGAAACTGCTTTTCCTTAAATTTTCGAGATGGCTCTCAGTTCGTAAGACACTCAGCTATAGAAATAGTAGAACATTTCTCAGTCCTACCAACCATACCAGCCCCAAGGGGAATTGTCAATTTTTCTCAATATTCTCCATCTTCTTTTTTCCCTCTTTCCCCAAACTAACTCAAATATAGAATCTAAATAAAATTAGTGTGCCTGCTGTGCAATATAGTTTTAGGACAAATTTTCTAGTCCCCTCCCCAGCTACCGGCTTGCTTCCCCTGAAATGCTTTTAAATGAAGCTCTGGTGCATCCCCTGTTCGTTGATGATGTGGGAGAGACCCATTGCTGAGAAGCCTCCTGTTCTTTGATTATTGCCTTCTTTGGGGACTTTTGCCTAGGATATAAGGTGAGGGCAAATGGAAAACATATGAATGGTATTTAGAAAAGTAAGAATGTCAAGTTTTCTGGAAAGGAATGAGAAGAATGTACTGATGTTTTGATAAAGCAATTCATCTGTCCTAGAAACTCAAGCCTCCATCATTCCTTTATTCATAGCACTTAGCACAGCTCCTGGTAACCACTAAGTGCCCAGTAAATGCTGGATAAATGTATGACATCTCTGGTCCTTTGAGGTAAATGTATGAGAGTAAGATGGTAGAAAATGTATAGAAATGTCATGAGACTATTTCCCCAGTGACTCCCAAACACAGCTATCTCTAAATCCTTTTGTATATTCTGCTAAATCAACCCAATCAGCATCCAAGATTATCTTTGCAGTTGTTTTGAAATTGTCTAATTTTGTGATCAAGCCTGTTAACCATGCACTGATATATATGTGTGTATATTTATACACACACACACACACACACACATATATACATATATATATATAAAATTTCGGTTTATGTACCATCTCCCCAAGTAGATTTTAAATCATTGTGGTATTATTTCTCTTTTCATTGCCTGTTACATACATATCCTTTTACGAATACAGTATTGGGCAGAGTGAAGAGGCTCAATAATACTCACGTGTTAGGATAGAATCTGAAATGATGGAGAGCTCCCTGAGCAGTCTTTTTCTTGGAGTGTATACCATTTTGTCACTCAAATTGGGAGAGTTCCACAGAAATCTCCCATTTAGGCCAGGCACAGTAGCTCATCCCTTTAATCCCAGCACTTTGGGAGGCCGAGGCAGTTGGATCGCGAGGTCAGGAGTTCAAGACCAGCCTGGCCACCATGGTGAAACCCCGTCCCTACTAAAAATACAAAAATTAACTGGGCATGGTGGCGAATGCCTGTAGTCCCAGCTACTTGGGAGGATGAGGCAGGAGAATTGCTTGAATCTGGGAGGCAGAGGTTGTAGTGAGGCAAGATCACACCACTGCACTCCTGCCTGGGTGACACAGCGAGACTCCGTCTCAAAAAAAAAAAAAAAAATCTTCCATTTAATCTCACTCAATAAATATTTAAAAGGAAGGAAGAAAAAAGGAAAGGGAGGAAGGGATGAAGGGAGGTGGAAGTGGGGAGAGGAAGGGAGAAAGAATTTGGAAGGAGATTTTAGTTTGAGAGAAAGAATTTAGAAAGAGCTTTCAGTTTAGTGGGACTGAAAGAACATGGGTTTTGGAGTAAGATCATCTGAGATCTAATAATGTGAGAACTTTGGCAAATAATTGAGCTGTGTCTCTTTCCCTAAATTATGAACATTAATATGTTTCTTAGAAAATGTATATAATGCTATCAATTTTAAAGAAATAGAACTCTTTTAGTTTCAAGTGGGAGGAATACATCCAGAACTAGCTGAAGCTTAAAGAGGAATACTGGGGTGCTCACAGAATCCAAGGGGCTGGCTGAAGGATCAGGGATGGTACAGAGCCCTCAGAGTCTTCTAAAGGTTGAGAATGGTGTAGACAGAAAAACCACAGACTCAATATTTTAAAACAATGATTAATATTATCCATGCAGGGATAAAAGGAAAGAGGGCAACAAAGACCACAGGTGGACAGTTTCATTGTAATTTGAAGTAGAACTAGGCTAATTACCTAAAGAAGTCATTATGTGTGTTTTTCCAAGAGCCACCTTTTTCTATAGTTAGAATGTTCTTATAAAACAGGGCAGTAGTGGGCAAGGCAACCTTGTGACACAGGGAAGACTGAATGGGTCCAAGTGAATCTTCTCTGATGTCTTGCTAACCCTTGGCCAATGACCACCCTAGGGCCACCCAGATGTCATCCTCAGATCCCTGCTGTGTGGGCCTCTCTGCAACATGACAGTTGGCTTCTTCAAAGAAAGCAGAAGAATTTCTTTCATTCTTCAAATTTCTCCTTTTAGAAAAATCATGCTTATTTCTCCATCTATCTTTTGGCCTCTGCCCCGACAGTTACCTGAATATTCATACAAGGCTTGAATCTAAACTCTAAAAGAAAAGATCTGATTAATCTCATGACTTGTCAGTGGGCAAGACTTTTCCATTAGGATAATACTACTTGGTCTACAGGCCCCTTGGAACTACCACATAGAAAACAGGTTATCTTGTGGATTGCTAAGAATCAGGTGTTCATTTCAAATCCAATTTCTTATGGTCAGGGTGGTTGGGTGATAGAGATTTGTGTAAAAGAAACCACTTTGGAAATGGAATGTAACAAGCTTGGACTAATGAGTACACTGCTCTAACCAAAGGATAATTTCATAATGTGGTACTTAGTGTTTTTCTTATACAAAAGGTTTTGCATTTATTGTTTCATTTTATTTTAATATTTACAAAATTCTCATATTTGTATAAAGAAGGTATTCTAATCTTCATTTTTAAGTAGGGAAACTTAAGTCCAGCAAAACTAAGTCATTAACCCAAAGTATAGTTAGAAAGCCTAGTCCATATTCTGTGACTCAGAATTATTAGATTTTTGCTTTTTTTTTACTACATTGCATGGTTATCATTGTCCTCCACTGCCTTCTTTATGTATTGTACTTACAAAACAAACCTTTTGCTTTTATCATCTCAAAGAGAACATTGGCCAGAGAAGATAAAGATAGCAAAAAAGGAAGAGAGAATGCTGCTGCTGTCTCAAGGCCTGTGGAAGGAAGGAGAATCTTATAATCAGGTCATAAGCCAATTAGGATCAATTGGTAGGGGATTCCTGAAGCTCCATGTTGAGAATTTCAAAAGCATATCTGGGCTGGGTGCAGTGGCTCACGCCTGTAATCCTAGCACTTTGGGAGGCCGAGGCGGGCAGATCACAAGGTCAGGAGTTCAAGATCTGCCTGACAAACATGGTGAAACCCCATCTCTACTAAAAATACAAAAATTAGCCAGGCGTGCTGGCAGGTGCCTGTAGTCCCAGCTACTTAGGAGGCTGAGGCAGGAGAATCGCTTTAACCTGGGAAAGGGAGGTTGCAGTGAGCCGAGATCATGCTACTGCACTCCAGCCTGGGCGACAGAGCGAGACTCCATCTCAAAAGAAAAAAAAAAAAAGTACATCTGGGTTCTCCTGGGTGGAGGGAAAGCTTCCTGGTTAGATTAATGATATCTAGGTGGCAGAGATGTTTTATGATTGCTTGATGATGTCCTCTATGGCCTCTAGAAATATCAGCGGAAAAGAAAGAAAGATTATTTAGCATGCCAGGCTTCAGCTTTATTATGTCAACATTGCCCACCTGAAATTATGGCACCAAATATATTATTCTGCTGCTTCTAGTAAAATGAGGGGAAACAGCTGTTGAGAATGGATCTGTTTGGGAGCTAAATGTATTTAGGGTGCTTTCTTTTTTTGTTTTTTGTTTGTTTTTAGTTTTTATTTTAAGTTCATGGGTATATGTGCCGGTTTGTTATATAGGTAAACTCATGTCACGGGAGTTTGTTGTACAGATTATTTTGTCACTCAGGTACTAAGCCTAATACCCAATTGTTTTCTTCATTTAGCTCCCACTTATACGTGAGAACATACAGTATTTGGTTTTCTGTTCCTGCATTAGTTCACTTAGGATAATGGTCTCCAGCTCCATCCATGTTCCCATAAAAGGCATGATCTCATTATTGTCTATGGCTGCATAGTATTCTATGGTACATATGTACCACATTTTCTTTATGCAGTCTGTCATTGATGGGCAGTTAGGTTGATTCCATGTCTTTGCTGTTGTGAATAGTGCTGCAATGAAAATTCACATGCATGTGTCTTCATGGTAAGATGATTTATATTCCTTTGGGCATATATCCATAAATGGGATTGCTGGATCAATTGGTAACCCTGTTTTTAACTCTTTCTGTATGTTCAAATTAAGTTAAAGAATGGAACTTTACTTTTCTTGTAAAGAGAAATTATGTATTTAGAATTTAGGGATGATAATCCTTAACAATGGCTGGCTTTGGTTAAAAGTATAATACTGATGACAATGATGATGATGGTAATAAAGACAGCAACAATATTAACATCATAATACCTAAATATAAACTCTCTACAGAGAAGGAAGTGGATGAGGGAGAACTGACCTGAAAGATTCACACACAGGCTGTCCAATATATAAAATATTTTCAAACTTATGAGAAAATAATACTTTGCAACTTGTTTTTACCTCTGTAGAAGTGTTGAAGGGCCATAGGGAAATTAAAACATCATCCAATTTTCTTTAATTGAAAAATCCTTAACCAAGATAAATAACTGTCCTTGCACAGAAAGAGCATTGCAGATGCAAACATTTTTTCATTGTTTTAAATTATGATTTATAATTGGGGAAGGTGTTTGCTATTTTTGTCTTATTTTGTGGCTGTTTATTATTATTATTATTATTATTATTATTATCCAGCATCATCTCAGAATGTTTCTGCTTTGGGAAACAAATTGAAATAAAACCTCATTTCAAATTATCAGTTTGAAAGTCATAGACAAAACAAGGAAGTATAACCAGTGATTTAGAAAGCTTTTCCTGCACCCAGATCACCAAGAGCCCAGACATAAGACAGGGTTAAGAAAGTCTGGAAAAGCAGGCAGCAATGTTCTGAACACTCCATGGCAGAAAACGAACCTGAAGACCACATACCAAAGACAACTATTTTGCCCGTGAAAGGAAAAAAAAATAGGTACGCTTATTTTTAATTTCAGATAAACTGGAAAACTATTTCAAAAAACATTAAAATGCAGAAAAATAAACTGACAGTAAATCAAACTTGTGCATCATGGAAGAATTCCATGGGGATCGACTCAAGACACTTAACATCTCATATTAAAAAACTTTATACACATACACACACAGACACACTCACAGTCACATTAAGAATATATATATTCTGGGATATATATAGATACATTCTGGGATATATATATTCTAGGATATATATATAAATTCATATAAATGTAAATATATACATATATATTTTAAGAAGACTCTGTAAAATGGAAGCACGAGCAGGCACGTATACTCATATGTCTTATTAAAACAACATGGGACATTTAAAATTGGGCTTGCCATTTTTCTGGCAGGAAAAGAAATTTAGCCAATTTAAGACTGAAAATTAAATGGCACTACACATATATATCAAGCAGAAAGTAAAAGAGAAATGAAGTAACTGAGTCCAGGAATTTCAAATGGTGCTCACTTAAAAAAGAAAGGGAGAAAAGAGAGGCCAGAAGCAAAAGAGTCTAAGCACACGAGTGGTAACAAATGTGTAATAAGTGCAGAATAATAGCCTCTGTCCTGAGGTTAGGTCTGACTCTGGGTTGGAGGCAGAGTGGGTGAGGGTGGTCTACAAGGCACAATATGTGTCAGACAGACCACAGGCACACATTCTTGTCAATGCCTATGCTTCAGGCTCTTTTTCTAGATCACAACCCTGAGATTCTAACAACCTCTGGATCTCTCTGAACAGAACCTCTAATAGATCCCTATTCCACTGGATCCTGGTCTCCTGGCCTAGGCTTTGTGTCTCATTCACCCAGTGCACTAGACCCTGTATTTCGTCTCTGTAGATTCAGGGCAAAGTGTGTTTCTCCTTGTCTTAGCAGGCTTTTCCAGTCTCAACATTCTTCTTACTCATTCAGGGTTATCATGCCTGCTTGATCCCCCGCCCAGCCATTGGTTACCGCTCTATAACTCACTAGCTGTCTGCTCTGGCCACAATATCTATCAATGAAATGCTATGAAATGTGTGACAAGGTGGAAGGAAGTTTTAGAGTCAGATCTGGGTCCATGCCTGCTTCTCCACAGACTGTAGTGTGAGCCTTCGCAAGGTCCTTTGCCTCTGTGAGTTTCAAGTTTATCCTTGCAGAGTTATTGTCTGGATTTACAATAATTTTTAAAACCTGACTCACTGGTACATCACATACGTTCCAAATTGTAGTTACTATTATCCGAATTACTAGTTTGACATTTCATTCCATCCTATTATTTTCTCCCTTCTGATCCTTTGCAAAACTAAACTAAAACACCTGTCTTACTTTTCATTGATTCATTCACTCCAACATTATTTTGCTGTATGCCTACCAGAATAATGAGGCTCTGTAGTAGGCGCTGGAGATTCAGCAAGAAGCAACAGAGAGATACAAACACAGTGTCTACCCTCATCGATCTTTTAGTCAAGTCAAAAAGAAAAACAACAAAAGCATAATTATATGTGTTGCTAATTGCTATGGTAATAAGTGCATAAAGAAAACCTACAGAGGATCCTAACCTACTCTAGGAAAGGGGTGGTCTGAGACAATCCTAAGAAAAACTCCTCTTCTTAGGACCTAAACTATGAGTAAACTGAATTACTCAAAACAAAGAGAGCAGAAAGCATGCTCAAGTGTAGAGGACAATGTATGTGAAGCCCAGCAGTGGGAGGGATTTGGCACATTCAAAGAACAGGAACCAGTGTGACCAAAGTTCAGTATTTGGGTGACAAAGATGGTCACTATTAAATATATAAATAGCAAATGGGTCAAATCTGAGCCATAGAAGGAGTGTAAAAAGAAACAATTCTCAAGCCTTTGAATTACCCGATGAGCCAACGAAAAAAAGCAGCACAGAATCTCTGAGATGCCTCAGTAGTAACAGGTTCCTTGCATAGAATTGAGCTGTAGGTGGTAAATGTCACAGCAACACTGGGAACACAATTGTGTCCCAGAGAGTCCCCGCCTTGTAAATATATCTCAACTAATTTTAGGGATGTTTTAAGGTAGCAATTGACAACTAAATAACTCTTAGCTACCAAGTGTCAGGCAATATCATAATGTTCTAGCTACAAATCCTTCCCACTGTGTGTCCCCATAGAAACATCTTTCTAACATTTCACAAACTTGACTGTAAATAACCACTCATTTATGTGTGTTCTTATGTAAACTGAAACTGTGTTATCTCCAGTGCCTAGAACACAGGGACACAAATTAGATGCTCAATAAAAAATATATTCATATGTTTTCTCCCATGCTTGGAATATCCTTTCCCTCTCACTTCCTTTTATGACGAATAGCTTATCTTTTGCAAATATAGATGGCCTTTCTGTATTTTCATAAAACTTCACTCATCACTGCACCTACCCACCTGTACTGTCATTCTCTCTTTGTTTTCTCTCTACCCTACCAGATATAAACCTTCATAAAAGCTGACATCTATTCTATTGTAGTCACTATGGCCCTAGGACCGGTATAAGATGCTTAATAAATACGGGTTGAATTAACGTGTTGAATTCATGAAAAATGAACTTGCTCACAAGGCTTATTAGTATAATATGTTCATTTTATAGACAACAAGATCTGCCCAGTCAGCAAATTCAGGGCAGCACTAGATTCAGAACACACCAATCCTGAGTTATTACTATGGAACTCATCCTGTTGAATTTGGCTGACTTCCTATGACAGACATTAAGGATTGGCATTTAGATTTTGTTTGTTTGTGTTGTGTTGTTTTGTTGTGTGGAAGGAAATGTTTTGGCATTAGTATCAGCTATTTCAAAAAAAGGAAAGGAAAGGAAAAACATAAAGGCATAGTGTCCTAAGCACTTAGAAAAAGGTCATTAAGCAAGAGACAGAGCAAGACCTATTCGCGGAGAACAGAAAACAGCAAATTAATTCTAAGGCTCTCTGGAGGCTGAACACAAGTGAATGAAGGTTAGCAATGCTACAACATATTCAGTGGCCATGAGTGTGAATTTGTTCTTCTAACAGAAAGATTCATATAATACTATCTGAGCAGCATTCGCCTAAGTGCCCTCCATGGAACATTATCTGTGACAATGCTATGGTCAAGTAGGTTTAGGCTCCATCAGCAGTTAACACATGTAATGGTGAAAAACTGGTTACACATTGTTTAATCTCATGCTTTCCAAATGAAATTAACTTGAAAAAGCTTTTTTCTCCACCCTTCAACACTAATTAATACTTAGAGAAAGCAATATTTCTCAAAACACCCTTTGGAAAACACTCGCATATGTAGTAGAAGACCGGAAATGGACAGAAGGGAAAATCGCTCCCAAGAGTACGTACATACCAGTAGGTCTCTAACTGCATGTAAATACAACAGCTTTTGTGATGGAGCATTCTCTCATTACTATCTTCAGTTCTTCTACTTGAAATAGTCCTGTGCCTCCTAAAATCAAGACAAATTCAACCAAAAGGAGGACTTTAGGAGCTGATAGTCCCCCAAAACTGAAATAAAGCTTGTTTGATTAAAAAAAAAAAATTAGAAGTTCCAGCAACTTTAAAATATGTTTCCATTGTTAATCACAACTTTTAATAGATGCATAGCCTTCAGCAACCTTATAGTCTATTTTTTTAATGCTTTGTACAAAATGTGCTGAGAATTTATTTTTCTCCCTCACCGCTCTAACTTGCTGTGGCATTGCCTTGTCAAACACACAGCAAATGACATTTCTGGGGATTTGGAGGTAGGACATACAGAAAGGTCTACAGGAAAACTGACAGTCATCAAGTCCAGAGGACATGAACTGTGTAAGTAACAGACATGGTTTCCCATGATTGCACTGCAACTTTAAAAACTTAATAAAGTAATCCAAAAATGTATGAACAGGGAAGAAAAAAGGAGTTGTAAAACATCATTTTTGAGATGACTTTTAGCATTTTCAAAAAAGTTTTGAATATATAGTGCATCAGTAATAGAGTTCTTTTAATGGCAAGTTTCAGGAATTTTTTCAAGATATACTGAATATTTATTAAGCATTTTTGATGTCACAAAATATGCTACAGATGCAAAAATGCAAGGAACTGTTCTATGGAAGTTCACAGTCAAACGGTGGAAATAAACTTAGAGTCAAATCCTTGAAATACCAAGTAATGCATGTCCTAATAAGATAAGCTCACAAAGATTAGCATAAGGGGACAAAGCGATTTACTAAGCTTGGCAAAATAGGGTAAGGCTATGGTCACAGAGAAGATGCTGGAGTTAGGTTCTGAAGGCTTAACAGGAGTTTGCTGGGTGCACATATTGGAGAAGGGCTTTTTTTTTTTTTTTTTTTTTTTTTGAGATGGAGTCTTGCTCTGTCGCCCAGGCTGGATGGAGTGCAGTGGTGCGATCTTGGCTCACTGCAAGCTCCACCTCCCCGGTTCATGCCATTCTCCTGCCTCAGCCTCCCAAGTAGCTGGGACTACAGGCACCTGCCACCACGCCCAGCTAATATTTTGTATTTTTAGTAAAGACAGGGTTTCACCGTGTTAACCAGGATGGTCTCAGTCTCCTGACCTCATGATCCACCTGCCTTGGCCTCCCAAAGTGCTGGGATGACAGGCGTGAGCCACCGCACCCGGCAGGAGAAGGGCATTTTAAGCAAGGGAAATTACATGAGATACATGAAAAAACCCAGCCAATTCAAGAAACAGAGGCAATGAATGTTGCTTATTACTTTATTTTTTTCTTTTTTGAGACAGGGTATTGCTGTGTTGCTCAGGCTGGAGTGCAGTGGCATGATCTCAGCTCACTGCAACCTCCACCTCCCGGGCTCAGGTGATCCTCCTCCCTCAGCCTCCGGAGTAGCTGGGACTACAGGCCCCTGCCACTAGGCCTGGCTAATTTTTGTATTTTTAGTAGAGAAAGGGTTTCGCCATGTTGTCCAGGCTGGTCTCAAACTCCTGATTTTAAGTGATTTCCCTGCCTTGGCCTCTCAAAGTGCTGGGATTACAAGCATAAGCCACCACTCCTGGCAAAATGTTGCTTATTATTAAGAGGCAAGTATGGAGAAATAAGGAAGCAGGGGATGATATAGGTCTACTTGTGCTCTCCAAAGATGTAATAATAGTTTTAACCATTCTAGAAAATATTTGCAAACCTTGCATCTGACAAAGGACTAATATCCAGACTCTACAAGGAACTCAAACAAATCAGCAAGAAAAAAATAAAATAATCCCATTAAAAAGTGGCCAAAAGACATGAGTAGACATTTCTCAAAAGAAGACACACAAATGGCCAACGAACATATGTAAAAAAGTTCACCAGGCACGGTGGCTCACATCTGTAATCCCAGCACTTTGGGAGGCCAAGGTGGGCGGATCGCTTGAGGTCAGGGTTTGAAACCAGCCTGGCCAACAAAGTGAAACCCCATCTCTACTAAAAATACAAAAATTAGCTGGACGTAGCACACACCTATAATTCTAGCTACTGGGGAGGCTGAGGCACAAGAATCGCTTGAACCCGGGAGGCAGAGGTTGCAGTGAGCCAAGATCCTGCCACTGCACTCCAGCCTGGGCAACAGAGTGAGACTCCATCTCAAAAAAAAAAAAAAAAAAAAAGCTCAACATCGTTAATCATCAGGGAAATGCAAATTAAAACCACAATGAGATACCAGAATGGCCGTTATAAAAAAGTGGAATAACAATACATGTTGATGCTGATATAGTAAAAAGGGAATGCTTATACACTGCTGGTGGGAATGCAAATTATTACAACCTCTACAGAAAACAATATAGAGATTCCTTATAAAACTAAAAGCAGATCTACCATTCGATACAGCAATTGCACTACTGGGTATTTACCCAAAGGAAAAGAAGTTATTATATAAAAAAGACACCTGCACACTTATGTTTATCACAGCGCAATTCAAAATTGTGAGGATGGTGGGAGGAACGTGAGGGATGGAAAACTACATTTTGGAAACAATGTACACTACTTGGGTGACCAGTACACTAAAATCCTAGACTTCATCACCATACAATTCATCCATGTAACCAAAAGCCATGCTACTGCTAAAGTTATTGAGATTAAAAAAAATTTAAATAATAATTTTAGCCAGTTTATATATCTGTATATAAACTGGTATATATGTCATATCATATAAATATATATATCTTATATATAGTATCATGTATATCTTACATCTCTCTCTATATATATATATATATGTCTGTCAAGTAAGACACTTTGTTGGTTTTTTTGAGATAGAGTTCTGCTCTTGTTGCCCAGGCTGGAGTGCAATGGCGCTATCTCAGCTCACTGCAACCTCCACCTCCTGGGTTCAAGCAATTCTCCTGCCTCAGCCTCCCGAGTAGCTGGGATTACAGGCGTCCACCACCATACCTGGCTAATTTTGTATTTTTAGTAGAGATGGAGTTTCACTATATTGGTAAGGCTGGTCTCGAACTCCTCACCTAAGGTGATCCACCCACCTCAGCCTCCCAAAGAGCTGGGATTACAGGCATGAGCCACCATGTCTGGCCTCAAGTAAGACTATTTGTTTTTATTTGAAAGATAAATGTGTTAAGCAGAGCCTAACAGAGTTTTTATAATAGCGAGCTAATACCAGAACCTGACTCTTTTGTGTTTTGCCTGTTTCTCACTACTGGACACCATGAGCTTCTGAGTGAAACCAGAATTCATTTCTACCAAAAATTCATCTCTACCAAAAAAAATTTACTTTTTGACACAAAGTGGCAGATGCATGCATGGAAGAAAAAGAAAGCAACAGGCCCAAAACTCTGTTACACCTTTCCCGCAAGCTGTGAACCCTAGTCATGGTGTTACAAGCTCAACTGTTGGAGGCTCCCAACACCACTAAGCCAGTCTCATGAAAAAGGAACAGTTGTCAGTAATTCTGTTAAAGTTCTTTGGTTGCAAGGAAAATAAATAGAATCTGGTTCTCTTAAGGCAGAAAGAAATGCATGGGAGGAACAAGGGACAGCCTACAGAAAAGCCAACACCCCAGGCTTATGAGAAGGCCCAAGAAGAGCAGTTTCAGTAATCACGGTTCATTGCAAAAACCGTCAGTCTCCACCAGACACTTCTATCAGGATAAAAAAACCCTGCAACTATTTTAGATCTTTATCATCCCCCTCAAGATTCAAACTCCAGGAACAGAGCATGTGATCAGGCTGGCTTCTGTCTCATATCTACCCATTAGCCAAGGAAATGCAGAGCACCAAGACAAACATGATGAGGGAAGGATAGTTTCCCCAAGCAAAATTGGGATGTGGATACCAAAATAAGAGAGAGGAGATGCTGAACACACAAAATCAATACACGCCCACCACAGTCCACACAGCATCACGCATCTGGAAACTTATAAATAATCAGCCAACTCATTCACTGAACTTTACATCTTCTACACTTCTCCATCAGATCTGAGATGGAGGAGGTGTTACAAGAAGCATAGAGAGAGTTGTTAAGAATAAGGTCTAGGGAGGCAGTTCGAAGAGTTGAAGCTCAGGTCCACCATTCACTAGTGGTGAGAACCCCGGCCAAGTTTCTTAACTTCTCTGTGCCTCAATTTTTTCTTTTTTTTTTTAAGAGATAAGGTCTCACTCTGATGCCTAGGCTGGGGTACAGTGGCGCCATCATTGCTCACTGCAGACTCCAACTCCTAGGCTCGAGTGATCCTCCCACCTCAGCCCCCCAAGTAGCTAGGATTACAGGCATGTGCTGCCATGCCTGGCTTATTTACTTATTTATTTAGAGATAGGATCTTGCTATGTTGCCCAGACTGGTCTCAAACTCTTAACTTCAAGCGATCCTCCCACCTCGACCTCCTAAAGTGCTGGGAGTTTTTTCATCTGTAAAACTGGTATGATAATATTAGGTGGGGATCCTACAAGGATGAGAGACTGGGAGGAAACAGAGGTGAAGCATGGAATGCATTTATTTAGTGCTCTTCTGGCTTCTGATAAGCACTCAAGAAACATTAGTTACTGTCATCTAGCTGTCTGGCGCTGTGACTTGCATAGATAATTCTCTTCCCCCTTTTAAAGTGTCTTGTTTTGATTATTGAGTTTCCTCTAGATGCTCCTATATAACATCACAATATCATAATAGAAATTCAGAGTGAGAAGAATCTTTGTTTTTCTTCCCTGCCTTGTTTCTCTCCTACCTGAAAAGAATAGTCAAGACTTCATTTAGATTTCAAACTGATGTTCTGTGACAATTGTTCAGCATGAGTAGCATTCAAAATGTAATTCCAGTGATTATTGTTCTTCTTTTCCAAAAGGCATACAGCTAAGGTTAATAGAGGTGCCACTTTCAAAATATATCTGCCCTGAGCAACATAAAAGGATTATTTAAAAGGGCACAGTGCATAGGACACACCCTGGTATTAAAGGCCTAGCAACTAAAATTAATTTTACAAGCTCCTACACACACCAATTTTCATTGACTCTGAATCTTCTAAATTATACTTTCCCCTTGTTTAGGGAGGTCTATGAAAATAAGTAAAAAGAAGAAAAATCTTTTCATTTGCAAGCCAATGCAGAGACAGCACCTGCACCTTTTGAACATTTAAAGATAAATGACTTTGTCCTTTTGTTGTTTCTTTCTTCCTTGTTTTTCTCTGCAGAGTTGATTGACAGCAGTAACATTACAAAAATAAAACACTGATTTCCCCTCATCAAGTCTCACAGCTTTTTAAATTATCTTGGATAGTCTTCATTTGTAAATACCTTATCTTTGAGAACAGATGCCTTCAAATTTCCTCTAGTATAGCTTTTACTGCATTTTAATCAAAAAACGTATCTTCAACACAAGTAAAATAAAGAAAGACTTCTGATTTTTTTTTTAAAGAAAACCCTTTTGTTATGGACCTAACAGGATTCTTTTTTAACTTGTTCAAAGTTTAAAATAGAGCATAAAGGTCTAAATTAGACTAACCATTTTTCCTTCAATTACACTCCTGGGATAGACATTTGAAATAAATTTCAAGCTAACAAATTATTGCTCAAGATGCTCTCAAAAAGTATTTCAAAGTCCAAGATTATGTCTTCATTCTCTTACACTTGTTTAGAAGCTTACCTCCATTAAATCCTTTGAATTATTATTCAAAAGCAGCCACATTCGTTTACTCTTAATTCTGTTGGCTTAGTACTTCAGTGCATAATTTTAAAGTTCTTTAAAGTGGCTTCATGCTATTTACATATTACATAATTCAAGGACTAACAAACCAAGATATTACAAAAGGGAAAATGTTCAGTTCTATAACTTGTTAATTAAGACTGCAGTACCTATGTAAAGACAGCTCTAGATAATCTAGATGTCTCTAGAAATAGGAAAATATTATAGGGGAAAGGGAGAAGAAAGCTGACAGATTTTTAGAGTAAATCCCAATATGACCTGATGTCTAACTTGGTGCCCATTTTGCCCTTATTCCCTAAACCTTCTTCACTTATACCTACAATTTAAAAGATAGAAAAAAAATAGGGGAATTTAAAGAGGTATCTTTGGTGCAGATCCTCCTAACTTCTAACAAAAAGTCTCATGAATATTCACACATAATAACAACTGAAAAAGAGCTTAAAATAAAGTTGAACAGATACACTATTGCCAAAATCTGGGAGGAATTTCTCACAACTCTATGGCTTATGAAACTGGATAAAGAAAAAAAATTCCTTACCCATGCATGGGTTCATCAAAAGGAACAACCCAGAGAGAAGGTAGGAAGACATTTTATTCCTCTTTCACTCTAGTCTCATGCCTGAGAGATCCAGGATCTGTACCAATAAGAAAACTAGGTGAGCAGTCATCTAGTTCGAGAGTACCACTTTGGGATGTGCGGTGAATAATGTCTCCTTATACACTCTCCCAACTGGACCTTGGGATTTCTACAGTTGTCCATCATTACCCACCTCCTTTGCAATTTCAAAGGAATCCCCAATTGTGTATCATATTCATTTCTTAGGGCTGCAATAATATATGAAAACAAACCAAATGGCTTAGAACAACAGAAATTTATTTTCTCGAAGTATTGGAGGCTAGAAGTCTGAAGTGAAGGTGTCAGCAGGGCCATGGTCCTTCAGAGGGCTTTAGGGGAAGATCCTTCCTTGGCTCTTCCCAGCTTTTGATGGTTGCCGGCAATCCTTCATGTTCTGTTCCTTGGCTTGCAGCTGCAGCCCCCGAGTCTCTACCTCCATCATGTTTTGGTCTTCTCCCCTTGTGTGTCAGTGTCCAAATTTCCTCCTTCTCATAAAGACATCAGGCATTGAATTAGGACCTACCCTAATGATCTCATCTTAACGTGATTATATCTGACCCCATTTTTAAATAAGGTCATCTTTCCAGGTATTTGGGGTTAGGACTTCAACATTTCTTTTTGGAGGACACAACTGGACCCACAATTTGAGTATTCTGGTGTGAGATAACACCCTTCTGCCCTGTTTTTCAGAGAAAGGAGTCCTGTTGTCCCACTTTCCAACCCAGGCACATGACCTAATTCCAGCCCACTGGATGCGTCCACTCCATATATTAATAAAGTTAGATTAAGTGACACAAAGGTAAAAGACTTACATTTCATTCCCAACTGCAGTGGTAATGCCCCTTCTACCATCTCAATACTTGTACAATGTCCTAACTTCTTGCAAAGTATTAAATCCTTTCTGGCTTAAGACAACCAGAGACAGTACTTGGTATTCGGGAATGACAACTTTCAAAAATATATAAATGGGTGACACAGAATGAGGGGCTGCAGAGGTGCATCTCTCCTAGAAAAGAATGTATTCTTAGAAAAGCTAAAAAAGAAAGAGCCTGAAAGAAGTATATGCAAGGGTTATAATTTTTATATTTAAAATCTGCTCGAATGTGAAGTTTCCAGGCAGGAGGATTTAAGAACCTCAGTATTGAAATTTGTAAGGCATTGGGAAATGAGCTACTTTTTTGTGGTTGATTTGATACAAGAATTTAGCAAACAGTGAGAAGCGCCATAAGAAAAACACACAACCCTGCTGGTAAACATTATCTGAAAAAAGATCTCCTAATTTGAGGATGGATAGAGATAAAGAAAGGCAGAGATTTCCTCAAAGAATGATATATGCAAAACATTAAGAAGAGAATATCACACTGAAGAATTAAAAGAGCATTACTCTGACAGTCATATACTCATAGAAATAGAGGAAAAATCATTACTAATTTTATAACACCCCTGAAAAGGATGCCAGAATACCTAACTTCTATGAAATAAGAGCAGAGAATCAAATGTAAACTAAGAAAGGAAAAACAGCATAATGATGTGGAGATACAATTTATTAAAATTTAAAAAATGGGCCGGGCACGAGGGCTCACGCCTGTAATCCCAGCACTTTGGTAAGCTGAGGTAGGTGGATCACCTGAGGTCGGGAGTTCAAGACCAGCCTGGCCAACATGGCAAAACCCTGTCTCTATTAAAAATACAAAAATTAGCCGGGCATGGTGGTGCATGCCTGTAATCCCAGATACTTGGGAGGCTGAAGCAGGAGAACCACTTGAACCTGGGAGGCGGAGGTTGCAGTGAGCTGAAATTGTGCCATTGCACTCCAGCCTGGGCAACAAGAGCAAAACTCCATCTCAAAAAATAAAATAAAATAAAACAAAATAAAAAGTAAAATTTAAAAATGAAATTTAAAGATTAAAAGAATCAATGGAGACATTAAAAATAGGATTGACGATATTGTGAAAGTTAGGCAGAGAGTTATTTTAGATTTTGTTTTGTTTTGTTTGGCTTGTTTTTCCATCCAACTAAAGGGAAACACCTACCTGGCTAAAACACAAATAAAACAAAACAAGGATGGAATAGAGAGTAGAGTTGGTGAACTTTAAATCCTGTATTTACCATGCACCTCTTCATAGACTTATACAAGTAAGGTAAGAATCGTCAGAAATAAAATTTCTTTCTTTCCTGAAACACTAAAAACTGTTGTATAAACTGCCAGTTTGTTTGCCATATTTGTCTGATACTTTAAATAGCATAGGGCTTTAGATCTAAATGGTTCAACAGATCAATTTGGAGAGATGAGCCTAGCTTAACGCATATTTCCATGGAAATAGATAAACTACACTTCAACATACTGTGAAAAGATACAACACACTAAAGGTATCCTGGAAACCTCTTCTTCTTACACCACCCCTCTACCCCTAACGCATTCTCACCTTGTCCCATAAAATAGAAACTTTAATCAAAACTTCTACTCTCACTAGGAAGAACTTGACAAAAAAAAACTTCCACACTTCTCTTCACCCCTTATTGGAGTCTTTCCACAACAAGACAGGCTATAAACGATTGAGGAGTTTTGTGATAGTCTGAAATCCATACACCTACTTTCCCGTATTGAAGTTTTCAACTAGGGGCAATTTTGACTGCCAGGGGCATTTGGAAACGTCTCAAGAAATGTTTTACTCTCATGTTTCAGGATAGGTAAGAGCCAAGGATGCTGCTAAGCACCCTATAACACAGAGGACAGTCTGCCACAACAAGGAATTATCTAGTTGTCCAGGCATGGTGGCTCCTGTCTGTAATCCCAGCACTTTAGGAGGCCAAGGCAAGTGGAACACTTGAGATCAAGAGTTTGAGACCAGCCTGGACAACATGGTGAAATCCCATCTCCACTAAAAATACCAAAATTAGCCGGCCGTGATGGCAGGTGCCTGTAACCCCAGCTACTTGGGAAGCTGAGGCAGGAGAATCACTTGAACCCAGGAGGCAGGGGTTGCAGTGAGCTGAGATCATGCCACTGTACTCCAGCTCCAGCCTGGGCACCAGAGCAAGACTCAGTCTCAAAAAAAAAGAAAAGGAAGAATCCTCTAGTTCAAAATGTCCATAGTGTGGAGGTTGCTACACCAGATGGAGATCTCTGCTTCTGCCTGACCCAGTTTCATGTTCTTTCTTCTTATATTGCCTACTTCTACTTTCCATCTCATGAAATTTACAAAATAAAAATAATTTAAATTAAAAAAAAAACAAGCAGGATCTTCTTAAATTGTTCACCTTCACCTGGCTTGGTAAGTTCATCTGCCTGAGAAGCAGAAGACTCTGCTTGCATGGGTCTTCAGGTTTGGGAAACAATCTCTCTTTTGCTTTAGCTAGTTTGAGTTGAGTCTCTATCCATCTACTCACTTCAAGGTCTGGCCATACTCTCTAAAACTGACTTCTCTGTGATTCTCCTCAATTTTTCACCACAAATTCCTGAAGTACATTTGAATAGATCTGTTTTCCTTGCAATTAAGCATGCCTTAAGACACATACACACTACATGTAGTTTAAAATAGCTCACACCTGTAATCCCAGCACTCTGAGAGGCTGAGATGGTAAGATTGCTTGAGCTCAGGAGTTGGAGGCTGCAGTGAGCTATGATGGCACCACTGCACTCCAGCCTGGCCTACAGAGTGAGATCTTGTCTCTAAAATAAAATAAATCAAAATATTAAAAAATCAAAAAATTATAATTTTTTGTGTGAACAACCTCAACATTTCACATCACCACACATAATTTGATCTTTCCTGAATGACTTGGAAGGCCCTTCAGAATAATGCAATGCCTCAGAAATACGTTCTCCAACACCAAGTATCATTAGAAGTTAGATATTTTCCATTTGGCATACTATGAGTGGGGAGAATTTTAATGGCATTAGACAAAAACAAAACAAAACAAAACATGACACTCTTCCCTTAGGAATCTAAACTGTGCTTATACTCTGGTTTTCTCTGGTCTTTTGCCTGATTTAACTTCGATAAAATACTATAAGAAAACACACATTACTAATATAGGTGTTATAAAATGCTAGTTAGAAATTACTTATGTCCTCTACTAACCTATTGTTCACAAAACACTTATTAAAGTGTTGCTAATATACACTGATCCAGCACAAATCTAGGGAATAAATATATTATAACTGACCTTGTTAAAAATCTGACATTTTCACTTAAAACCTTACTGACATCTGTGTATATGTCTTTCTAAATTATGGTTCCAACATGCTGCAGTTGATCTTTGACCTCTAAAAGGTCATTTCTTTCATAAAGATTTCAACCCCATTCAGTTATAACAGAGACTGAATCCTGAGTCCCCTGCCCACGTCTCCTCTGTCACACACATTCATGGGTGTTTGGGACATTAAACTATTGCTGGAACTACAATAGTTTCACTTCTTAAAGAGAAATCAATGTGAACAAATGGATCATGAAGAATTCTGGGTATTTAGTGTAAAAAAATTATACCAACTATTCAGAATAATACTGATATGTGTCAATTAGATAGATAATGTACAATGAGATAAAAGGCTACTGGGAAAACTGTGATGATGGACAGGTTTTGTGCTTGATTGTTTTAATATGACATCACACACTGACAGGAGTCCTTGTCTCTTCGCATTTTGTAGCTAGAGAAGAATCTTCAGAGGAAATGAATTTTTTTTTTATTCCACCTCCCCACAATCCTCTGAGCTTCTGGAGAAGCAATGTCAATTATACCATCATTAATGCAAATGACATTTTAAAGGGTTTGTAAGGCAAACAGAGAATGTTAGTGCCACTCAGAAGTGCCAATGTGCACTGCAAATTTCCCCCTAAAGTCTGCAGCCCATCACATGTCTTTATTCACTCAGATCTAATCCTATCAACTGAGGGCACAGGCCACTGACCTGCTCTCTGCCTTTGTCACTCAAACTCACCCATTAAAAACAATCCATTTTCTAAAGCTGGACAGTATGGAATACAGGTTTGGCAGCCAAAAGACAAAAATTCCTATATGCAGAGCATGATAATAAGGAGCCTGCTGTCTTTTTTGCTCCATGAGCTATTCTTATTAAGATGAAATGTGTTCCAAAGTGACTCAGAAACATGAAAATCAGCTAGTTCATAAAAAGTTATATGGGAGCTTAGGCTTTCAAATTAAGAAAACAAACATGATAAATATAATCCCAAACTCAGTATAAAAGTGTCTGCTGCCACTAGAACATCCTCCCTCTATTGTATTTTCTCGTGTGGTAATATTACAAAGAACCTTCTAATTGTGCTATCATGAGAATTTAGATGGCTTCACAGTTGAATCTTTTTTTTATTTTTTTATTTTTTATTTTTTATTATTATACTTTAGGTTTTAGAGTACATGTGCACAATGTGCATGTTTGTTACATATGTATCCATGTGCCATGTTGATTTGCCACCGTTGAATCTTATCCATTAATCTTTTGTGTAACAAAAGCT
This sequence comes from Nomascus leucogenys, assembly GCF_006542625.1. Lineage (NCBI taxonomy): Eukaryota > Metazoa > Chordata > Mammalia > Primates > Hylobatidae > Nomascus > Nomascus leucogenys. Next base: position 15,472,927 of record NC_044382.1, on the reverse strand, counting down.
GAATTTGTAGCAACAAAGCTTAGAAGTCAATAATTTACCTTCTGATGATGAAGTATCTACCAGGTAGAGGGCACTGTGCTAGGTAATGAAGGACATCAAAAAAGGGAAGATGGAACATGGAACACCCAGGTCTTACTCACAAGAAGTAATGGTGTATTAGAGAAGATACAATAAATAGAATGCAAGAAAAGATGTAAAAGCTGAAATGTCACAACAAAGCAATTCTGTATACATAGTTATTTTATAAAACTCAAAAAGCATTACAGACTCAAAAACAGCCCATATTGAGGCTGGTTGAGATCAGCTGATGAACCTTAAATCTTAGGATATTTACTTTATTCTCTAGGCAATGAAGGTCTAAAGAAACTTTGAGAAGAGGGGTAACATGGTGGAGCAACAAAGGAAGATAATACTGTCAATGGTACACCTATTGCACTGATGGCACATGAATGTGGGTGGCGTGTGAACATGAGGTTGTATAATGTTGAATTGCACAGTGAAAAATATATTCTATTTTAACTTTCTTTTTAAAAAAAATACTTAAAGGAAAAAGTCTTTGATTTGGTACTAATATGATATTAACATCTCTCCAATACTTGTTACTATTCAACAAAGAGAGCAGGCAATCACATCCACTTTGAATTCAATAATATTGTTTTTATTAAATTTGCACTTACTTTTACAGTTACCATCTATTTATGGTGATACTTATTTCCTCTTTATATACATATTGAACAAATAAAAGCTTCTATAAAATAAAATTAAAATTAGCCAATTTAATGGAAAAATCATTCAGTATGTGCAACTGAGTTAAATTTAGAAAACACATACCTAGGCTAGGAACCACTAAGCATTTTGTTTTTTCTCTCAGAGACAAGGCCCTGCTCTGTTGCCCAGTTTGCAGTGCAGTGGTGAGATCATTGCTCCCAGCAGCCTAGAACTCCTGGGCTCAAGGGATACTTCTTCCTTAACCTTCTGACTAGCCAGGTATGATTACAGGCTCTCACCACCACACCCAGCTCTGTGTGTGTGTGTGTGTGTGTGTGTGTGTGTGTGTGTATAGATATGGCCTTGCTATGTTGCCCAGGCTGATCTCAAATTTCTGGCCTCAAGCAATCTTCGTGCCTTGGCTTCCCAAAGCACAGGGATTACACGCACAAACCACTACACCCAGCCAACATTTTCTTAAAGAAATACTTGTATATGTGCAAAAGAATGTTCAAATATGCTCACCATAGCAGTGTTATAATAGAGCAGGGGTCGCCAACCTTTTTGGCACCAGGGACCAGTTTAATAGAAGACATGTTTTTTCATGGACTAGGGGTGGGAGATGGTTTCAGGATGATTCAAGCATAATACATTTATTGTGCACTTTATTTCTATTATTAGTACATTGCAACATATAATGAAATAATTATACAGCTCACCATAACGTAGAATCAGTGGGAGCCCTGAGCTTGTTTTCCCACAACTTGACAGTCCCATCTGGGGGTGATGGGAGATGGTGACAGGTCACCAGGCATTAGATTCTCATAAGGAGCATGCAACCTGGATTCCTCACATGTGCAGTTCATAATAGAGTTGACACTCCTATGAAAGTCTAATGCTGCACTGATATGACAGGAGGTGGAGCTCAGGTGATAATGCAAGCAATGGGGAGTGGCTATATATACAGATGAAGCTTCATTCAATTGCCCTCTGCTCACCTCCTCCTATGCAGCCCTGTTCCTAAAAGGCCACAGACCATGGTCCTAGGGTTGGGGACCCCTGTAATAGAGGAAACATGAAAACAAATAGAATGTTCCTAAATAGAGAAAAGGACAAATAAAGCATAGTACCAATATTCTAGAATACTAGACAGCTGTTCAAAGGCTGGGAAGTATCTACATGTATTTATATGGAAAGATTACCAATTTAAAAAACGAGCAAACAGAAACAAACAACTCATAAAGCCATATATTTGGCATGATCCCAATTATTTTTTGAAATGTATACATATATAAGCAAGTGCATGCAAATGCACAGGAAAAGTAGTGGAAAAATAATTATCAAATAGTTAAAATTGTTCATCTCAGAAGAGGTAAAATATGGAATTGAAGGGGAGGGGAAAGACTGTCACATTTTCTTTCATATAATGATAAATTGCTTGAATCTTAAATTCATGTCATGTCATATATTGTCATGTATTTTTGAATGACTGGTGTAATTTTTAAAATAATTAGGAAAACAAGAGAGACCTTCAGGTAAATTTCTATTTAGTTTACTCTTTCCCAAAACTACACTAAAACATGAGAAAAGAACTTTTTAAAGGACACAAAATCATAAGGACAAACAAAAAAGAGACAACGGCAGCAAAATTTTGAAAGCTGGATGAGTGGTAACTGACTAAGGGGTTCAAAGAAAGCTCAATCCTAAACCAGCAGTGGAAGAAGCCAAGAAAAAAACAAATATGCTTTGCAGAATCTACAAAGTCTCTGGAATTGGCAACATTAGGTTCTCTGGGAATAAATACGAAAGTAAAATTAAAAAGAGAATTGTTTGAAAGACCGTTAAAGAAGTAGTAAGAGAATTCTGAGAAACAGTTGCATCCCCGATTCCTTTCCTATTTCATTCAGCCAGTCTGTGCATCTTACCTGCCCCAACAGGATAGAGGAGGCTAATTCTCTAGAGCAAATAAGAAAAGCTTACTTTTTTGTTAAGGAAAATAAAAGGCATAGGTAAGGGTAGAGACAATATATGGAAAAGAGGGATTCTCCATCAGGAATTCCCTCAATGAAAAGACTCTTTGAGATCAGTCCAGAAACCCTACACATACTCTCAGGAGATTCCTGTCTGCTGTTTATTGCCCCACTTTTGAGGGATCACCAACGTCCAAAAAAAAAAAAAAACGCTGGAACATGAAAGACAGGGTTTGAAAGGAATAAAAGTGACTTGGAGGCAACAGTCTTTACAGAGAGAATAAAACCTTAAATAAACTATCCTTGCTATATATTCTAAAGATTAGACAAGCTATAATATACATGAATACAACAGTGTACTATTAATAAAAGAAGAAAGAGGGAGAAGAAGAAAAAAAGAACACAACAAAAAAGAACTACTGAGAACAATTACATATATATATACACACACATTTATGTTTATAGATGTATACGGATGTGTGTGTGTGTGTGTGTCTGTGTGTGTGTATAACTCGTTGGGATAGTTGAATCATTAAGGTGAGAAAATCTCCCAGAAACTGAATAAAAAGACCTCAGAGAATAGTTGTGCCTGTATCTATCATGTACATGTGCTTTTTCCCAGGGTGGTCTGCTTGCAGCTTAGTGCAGTATATCCCATTTGTTCATCTTGATATTCCAGTTTTGCAGTTTCCTCTAACACTTGGCTTTCCACTATCACCTCAAGGGCTGATTCCTTCCATAGAGAAGTTCCAGTTTGGGTTCCTCATTTTGGTTTTAAGTCCAATTTCCCAATCTAACAAGTGTTAAAATGTAAATATCTTACTTCCCTGCTTTTGGCCCCAGAAGAGGGGGAAGTCAACTCCTACAAAAGGAAGAAAAGAAAGAAACTAGTGTTATTTCTGTCAATCTCTTCCTCTTGAGTGTAAGCTGCATGAATCAGGGACTCTGCCTAGAATAGTACTGAAGGCAATAGAAGAGTATAAAAAAATATTTTGGAATGAATGAATGAACAAACAAATATAAGCAAGAAACATACAGCTTTTAGAAGTGCCATTGTAACCTAGAAAAAGAATGGAAAAAGTAATTTGAAAAACAAAACAAAACAGGAAGGCTTTGAAAAGCACAGATTTTCTTTTTTTTTTTTTTCTTTTCTTTTTTTATTATTATTATACTTTAGGTTTTAGGGTACATGTGCACAATGTGCAGGTTTGTTACATATGTATCCATGTGCCATGTTGATTTCCTGCACCCATTAACTCATCATTTAGCATTAGGTATATCTCCTAATGCTGTCCCTCCCCCCTCCGCCAACCCCACAACAGTCCCCGGAGTGTGATGTTCCCCTTCCTGTGTTCATGAGTTCTCATTGTTCAATTCCCACCTATGAGTGAGAACATGCGGTGTTTGGTTTTTTGTCCTTGCGATAGTTTACTGAGAATGATGTTTTCCAGTATCATCCATGTCCCTACAAAGGACATGAACTCATCATTTTTTATGGCTACATAGTATTCCATGGTGTATATGTGCCATATTTTCTTAATCCAGTCTATCATTGTCGGACATTTGGGTTGGTTCCAACTCTTTGCTATTGTGAATAGTGCTGCAATAAACATACGTGTGCATGTGTCTTTATAGCAGCATGACTTATAGTCCTTTGGGTATATACCCAGTAATGGGATGGCTGGGTCAAATGGTATTTCTAGTTCTGGACCCCTGAGGAATCGCCACACTGACTTCCACAATGGTTGAACTAGTTTACAGTCCCACCAACAGTGTAAAAGTGTTCCTATTTCTCCACAACCTCTCCAGCACCTGTTGTTTCCTGATTTTTTAATGATGGCCATTCTAACTGGTGTGAGATGGTATCTCACTGTGGTTTTGATTTGCATTTCTCTGATGGCCAGTGATGATGAGCATTTCTTCATGTGTTTTTTGGCTGCATAAATGTCTTCTTTTGAGAAGTGTCTGTTCATGTCCTTTGCCCACTTTTTAATGGGGTTGTTTGTTTTTTGAAAAGAGGAAGTCAAATAGTCCCTGTTTGCAGATGACATGATTGTATATCTAGAAAACCCCATTGTCTCAGCCCAAAATCTCCTTAAGCTGATTAGCAACTTCAGCAAAGTCTCAGGATACAAAATCAATGTACAAAAATCACAAGCATTCTTGTACACCAATCACAGACAAACAGAGAGCCAAATCATGAGTGAACTCCCATTCACAATTGCTTCAAAGAGAATAAAATACCTAGGAATCCAACTTACAAGGGATGTGAAGGACCTCTTCAAGGAGAACTACAAACCACTGCTCAATGAAATAAAAGAGGATACAAACAGATGGAAGAACATTCCATGCTCATGGGTTGGAAGAATCAATATCGTGAAAATGGCCATACTGCCCAAGGTAATTTATAGATTCAATGCCATCCCCATCAAGCTACCAATGACTTTCTTCACAGAATTGGAAAAAACTACTTTAAAGTTCATATGGAACCAAAAAAGAGCCCGCATCACCAAGTCAATCCTAAGCCAAAAGAACAAAGCTGGAGGCATCACGCTACCTGACTTCAAACTATACTACAAGGCTACAGTAACCAAAACAGCATGGTACTGGTACCACAACAGAGACATAGATCAATGGAACAGAACAGAGCCCTCAGAAATGATGCCACATATCTACAACTATCTGATCTTTGACAAACCTGACAAAAACAAGAAATGGGGAAAGGATTCCCTATTTAACAAATGGTGCTGGGAAAACTGGCTAGCCATATGTAGAAAGCTGAATCTGGATCCCTTCCTTACACCTTATACAAAAATTAATTCAAGATGGATTACAGACTTAAATGTTAGACCTAAAACCATTAAAATCCTACAAGAAAACCTAGGCAATACCATTCAGGACATAGGTGTGGGCAAGGACTTCGTGTCTAAAACACCAAAAGCAATGGCAACGAAAGCCAAAATTGACAAATGGGATCTAATTAAACTAAAGAGCTTCTGCACAGCAAAGGAAACTACCATCAGAGTGAACAGGCAACCTACAGAATGGGAGAAAATTTTTGCAACCTACTCATCTGACAAAGGGCTAATATCGAGAATCTACAATGAACTCAAACAAATTTACAAGCACAGATTTTCTCTTTACACTTATTTGGAAAAAATTTCAAGGAAGGTGTCTGTAGAGTTAACTCCATTTCCCCAAGTCTAGCTCTAATCAGTCCATCTCTGTGAAGGCTTTCTTTACATGCATACCTGTGGACCTGGGATTCCCATCTATTATGTTATACCCTTGGAAATATCCCCTACATGGTCTTAGATCCCCAACTCTTGCCTCATTATAAGCATTTTATTTCCTTCTTGCTAGAAGCAGATGGTTTAACAGGCTGTGAGTTATTCTTTTCTATTTAATGTTTTCTTAATTTTAGTAAAGTAATACATCCATGTAACTTTAAAGTCACAATCAGATGGTGGGGTAGGGACTGGGCCATTTGGTTGGGGAGCACCCAACTGTCGGCGTGTGTGGGTCCCTCCTCCTGGGCATAAAAGGCCTGGCTGTCAGTATTCTGAAAGCATTTCAGAAGAATAGGAATGAGGTATCTCACCAACCAAGTTACAGATATTCAGCATCTCACCAGTACCCTAGCTGTACAAACCTCTCCAATGTGAAGCTCCCATTATCTACCAGGATGGACAAGGGTTAGGTTCCAGGCTAGGAGGATTGAGAGAGATGATCTGGGAGTCTAAATGCTCATTAGACGAAGGTTTATTAAATCCCTTGATTTTTACTTCTTTTCATGCCCCATTTTTAAAGGTGCCTGGTATCTCCAATTGCTGAGCCTTTCTTGATTCTAGAACATCCTTTTTTTCTCTTATTGGCTTCATTCACTGCAGACTTTAGTTTCAGATTTTTCAAATTGGTTAACTCAGCTTCCATCTGCTTTCAATTTCCAAAATGTTGTTAACTTCTTTCCTGTGTTGTCATCTTTTCTTCTGTTTCATTTTTTTAAATGAGTACATACTTTTTATTTATTTTGGGAGGTTTAGGAGAGTACAAAGATAAATGCATGCGTTCAATCCTCCATATTTAACTGAAAGTTCTTATTCAATTTCCTTAAGCCAATGGCTATGTGCCTTTCTAAGAGACAAGTTGTATGTCTGTACTGAAAAAAGAAAATTTATACTATCCTTAAATCTCTTCTTAAAGGACTTTTTATTTAGAAATCGTGTGTCTGCTTCTTAGGATTTTATAAAACAACAGTGATACAAATGAGGAAAAGGAATGTGATGAGTGAGTGTCACCAAAGGCCCAAAATTTCTCTTTTAAGGAAAATAATGAAGGAAATGGAAAATTCCCTCCTCATAACATACACACATGCCTCCAAGATAGCCCTCTTTCCAAAACTGTAGCAGATTTGGTGTAGTGCTGGAAATCCATCATCCTTTGTTTACTGATGTCCATGACTTGGTGCCACATCAGCTAAGGGGCAGAGACTTTTCAAAAAGTTGAAGAATCCCATATTTAGCAACTTGCAGATGGCATGCGGGTAATATCTGGGAGGTGACTTGGTACTGTTGCAGACAGGAAGTAGATAGAAAATGAAGCCATCTGACAAGTCTCTGTCTCTTACAAATGCAAATGTCCTTCAATTTGCATTTCACTCAGGAACAAAGGATCCAAGTAAGACCTTCCCCACTGAAACAACAGCCTTGACCCCACATAAGGGACAGATTGGAGGGGCTTGCTGAATGTCAGTTTTGGTGCATTGATCCTGATCCTATCACATTTCTTGAAGTTAATTACTATGATATTCTACTAAGGACACTGACCACTTTGTCTAGCATCCTGGTTCCTGGTTCTTAGTTCTGATATCGCAGGTGGTAATGGTTAATATTGAGTGCCAACTTGATTGGATAAAGGATGCTAAGTATTCTTTCTGGGTGTGTCTGTGAAGGTGTCACCAAAAGAGATCAACATTTGAGCCAGTGAACTGGGAGATGCAGACCTACCCTCAATCTGCGTAGGCACAATCTAATCAGCTCCCAGCATGGCTAGAATAAAAGCAGGCAGAAGAACATGGAAAGACTAGACTGGCTAAGTCTTCTGTTTCATTTTACTCCATCTGTTTTCTTCCTCCTGCCTGGATGCTTTTTATCTTTCTCCTGTGCTGGATGCTTCCTGCCCTGGAACATCAGACTCTAAGTTCTTCAGCTTTTGGATCCATGGACTTACACCAGTAATTTGCCAGGGGCTCTCGGGCCTTTGGCCACAGACTGAAGGCTGCACTATCAGCTTCCCTACTTTTGAGGTTTGGGGTTTCAGACTGGCTTCCTGGCTCCTCAGCTTACAAATGGCCTATTGTGGGGTTTCACCTTGTGATCGCGTAAGTCAATTCTCCTAATAAACTCTCCTTCATATATATATATATATATCTATATATCCTATTAGTTCGGTCCCTCTAGAAAACCCTGACTAATACCCAGGTCTCCCTATTTCTACCTTGACTTCCTGACGTAAAGACCTCAGGACGTTTCTGCGCACTGATATATCTGATGGCTCACCCTGCCCTCGCTGGCTTTCTTCCCTTTCCCTTTTCTGATTCATACCTAAGAAGTGTTCGCCTGCTGCCAGCCATATGTGTGACAGTATCACTCATGCTCCTACTTGAGTCCCTTAGTAATTATAGTTAAAATTCATTTTTATGTTCCCACCACCCTAAAAAATTTAAAAATCTCATTGTACTCAGCATGCAACATAAAGCCACTCACAAACTATCTTTACCTAAAAAGTACCCAAATGATGGTACTGTAGCAGGACGAGCTGCAGACAAAACCTCTCAGACACTGAGTTGTAGAAGGAAGGGCTTTATTCAGCTGGGAGCATCGGCAAGCTACTGTCTCAAAATCCGAGCTCCCCGAATGCACAGTTTCTGTCCCTTTTAAGAGCTCACAACACTAAAGATTTCACATGAAACGGTCGTGATTGACTTGAGCAAGCAGGTGGTACATGACAGGGGCTGCATGCACTGGTGGTCAGAGAGAAACAGAACAGGGCAGGGAGTTTCACAATGTTCTTCTATACGATGTCTGGAATGTATGAATAACATCGGTTTCTAAGTTATGAGTTGATTTTTAACTACTGGGTTTAGGCCAGGCAGGCCCAGGCCTGGTTTCGGGCCTGGCACCGGGCTGCCTGTCTTTGGTTTTACTTCCTTGTTGTTTTTTCTTAAAACAGGTACTGAGTATAAAACAATATGAGAGGGTCTCTCTCTTCCCTCAGTACCACTCCTTAACCAGCACCTTTTCTATCAGGTGTCTTCTCTAGGCCTGGTTAGTCCTCTGCATCCATAAAGGGCTTGATCACATGTTACCCTTTCTAAAAGTCTCACCTCATATTTTGAGTTTACTTTCATCTTTCCTTTTCCACTTCTCTCAGCTTTAATGAGATAGTGCCTCACATTGTGATCAACTGTTGCTGATCAAGTAAAAAAAACAAGAAGATGAGTTTGATGAGAGAGAAAGTGATAGATATAGAGAAAAGAAAACAGTGAGCCAAGCGAGGAATTAGAAATATTCCCAAGCAACAAAACAGAGCAATTGGGACAAACACAATTATCAATGTATATTTCTACAGTGATATAAGCTTGTGATACTATGCAGTTAAGTAATGTTTAAAATTCTTTCCAGCTTATTTACAGTGAAAGATATGGACACTATGAAATCATAATAGTTTAAAATCTAGATTTCCTTTTACTCTTTCTGTTGATTTTAAATATTGCTAACCAATTCTTTTACCCACACACCCATAATGTTTTTGGCCCTAGCAACCTAGATTTCCTTCTTGCATTAAGGTTATACCACTTGGATGTTCTGAAGTAAGAGACCTATCTGGGATTACAAAATTGTGAGCAAAGCACTCAGGTACTGTTCGCCATGTAGACAACAAAAACTAGGAGCCAAAAACAAAAATAGCCGCTTCTTACCGCTGAAGTAAAGGTGTTTTTATAATCTATACAGACTTGGTTTAAAAGTACTATTTTCGGCCGGGTGCGGTGGCTCACGCCTGTAATCCCAGCACTTTGGGAGGCCGAGGTGGGCAGATCACAAGGTCAGGAGATCGAGACCATCTTGGATAACACGATGAAACCCCGTCTCTACTAAAAATACAAAAAATTAGCCAGGTGCGGTGGCGGGCGCTTGTAGTCCCAGCTACTCGGGAGGCTGAGGCAGGAGAATGTCATGAACCCGGGAGGTGGAGCTTGCAGTGAGCCGAGATAGCACCACTGCAGTCCGGCCTGGGCAAAAGAGCGAGACTCCGACTCAAAAAAAAAAAAAAAAAGTACTATTTTCAAGCATCACATTGTCTCATGATACGGACAATAGAATATCCTTGGGTTACAAAGAATTAGTTTACCGTCTTTTTTAGGTAAACTTAGTACCTATAAAAGACCACAAGGGAAAATTTCTGATGCTAAAACATAACGAATTAAAGAAATAATCCAAAAAAAAATTTCCTTGTTAAAAAAAAAATTGTAATAAAGCCCGAGAATGAAGTCTGAATGCATTCACCACATTCCATAAGAAACCAATAGAGGCCCATATCAAAGTACATCATGATGAATATTTGGTTTACTGGGATAAAGAAAACATTTTAAAAGCACCAGGAGGAGCAAGAAAACAGGCTACCTACAAATAATAAAAACTGGACTGGCCCAATATTTAACAACCAATTGTATTCTGAAAGGAAAATTCAGTGAGCTAATAATTTGGCATCCTAATCACTTGTCTCTCATGCATAAAGGCAACATAAAGATATGCTCAGATTCATAAAACCAAAGAGTCTTACCTGAGGATACATCAAGCCAATTGAAAGAAAAATCAAAGTGAGGAACTAAATTGAGAAAGACATGAAATAAAATTGATTTCCATACTTAATTTGTATCCAACTTTGGGAATCCAGTTTGATTATGGACTACATTAAAGAATGAAACGTCACCCTACAGTGCCTCCCTCAAATGTTTCTCTTCTGTTTTTCTCTCTTCACTCCAGAAAATATGTTTATTCAGCCTTCTCAAAAATGCAGGGAAAAAGGCCGGGAATTATAAATCATCTTCCCCAAAATTGTACAGCAATTCACAGCAAAGAGAACAACATTAAACACTTAAATAATTTGCTAACCTAATGAACTTATTATCCTCCAAAAGGAAATAGAAACCACAATTCTAGCACCAAGAATTTTTTTAAAAATATAAATAATGTAAAAGTTAGAAATGTAATGGAAAATCACTAATTATTATCCAAAGCAGAAATTATAGGGCCTGGAAGAAATGTGTTATATCCCTTGAAACCTCTAATATTCATTTACATATCCATTTTACATATCCATTTAAGCAGGAAAAAGATCTATTACCAAAATTATTGAACTTCGGATGCTGGCCACAAGCACTCAATTTGGGAGCTTCTGTTGTTATTCAACATGAAGCTACCCAATATAATTGGAAAGCATTGTAGTATAGAAAATACTTCTCATTTGTGGGGAAAAATAGAATTTATTTGCAATTATACTGTTCTTTTCATTAATTTTAAGGAGGGAAAACACAATTTGGATTAACCAGACAGATGGGGTCACATCACTCCTCAAGCTATTTATCAAAGTTTTGTGGCAGGAAAAATTTGTATTTAAGAAGCAAATTATTTGTAAATGAGTGTTTTCTTTTCTTTTTTTTTAAATATTTTAAGTTTTAGGGTACATGTGCACAATGTGCAGGTTTGTTACATATGTATCCATGTGCCATGTTAGTGTGCTGCACCCATTAACTCGTCTTTTGTTTTGTTTTTGCACATGCCAAAGCCATATATGTAACTCTTGAGAAGAGCCCTTTTTCTTCTTCTAAAAGATTACTCTCTATCTATGATTCTCTCTTGCCTTTTTTTTTTTTTTTTTTGAGACAGAGTCTCGCTCTGTTGCCCAGGCTGGAGTGCAGCGGTGCGATCTTGGCTCACTGCAAGCTCCACCTCCTGGGTTCACGCTATCTCCTCCCTCACCCTCTCGAGTAGCTGGGACTACAGGCACCCGCCACCAAGCCCGGCTAATTTTTTCTATTTTTTAGTAGAGACGGGGTTTCACAGTGTTAGCCAGGATGGTCTCGATCTCCTGACCTCGTGATCCGCCCGCCTCAGCCTCGCAAAGTGCTGGAATTACAGGTGTGAGCCACCGCGCCCGGCCTCTCTTGCCCTTTTAAGAAAGGTACTGCCTGGTACAGTAATGCCCATGATGAGAAGAGTTAAGAAGATTGAATTATCTTGAAACCCCCTCAACAAGGGAGAGGAATCCAAGCACCTCCTTGCACTGCTCACAGGGACCAAGAATCATATAGGAAGGACCAACAAAAGAGGCTGTAGCTGTCCCAATGAATAGACAATTATAACAACGAAGAGTACTTACAGAGAAAATCTGTTCTGATCCAGAGCCAAGACTTTAAAGCCTAACTACATTTTTATCAAAAACTTAATGGAAAAATTCACATAATATGGCAAAACGTAAGCTTTAGAGTCAGAAAGACCTGAATTTAAATCCTCAATATCTATGCCTGGTATATAATTTGAGCAAATTATCTTTTGCTTATTACCCTGTTTGCTCATTGGCAAAATGAAGATAATAATACCTGCCTTATAGAGTGCTTGTAAAGCTTTGAGTAAATACAGGTAAACCATGTGGTTATTCTATGAATACTATTAATGATGTCCTCAGATTCACTTAGAAGAAGAAATTAAGGGGCTTATTATCTGAAGTACATAATAATATAAACAAGTAAACATTTATTATAGACCTGCTATGTGTCCTTCAAGATTTTGGATGCCATAGAGTATGTGAATGTTATATTTGCCACATTAATCAAATAATACATTTCTTTTTTTTTTTTTTTTTTTTTTTTGAGACAGACTGTCACTCCATCACCCAGGTTGGAATGCAGTGGTGTGATCTCAGCTCGCTGCAGCCACCACCTCCCAGGTTCAACTGATTCTCATGCCTCAGTCTCCCAAGTTGCTGGGATTACAAGCCTGAGCCACCACGCCTGGCTAATTTTTGTATTTTTAGTAGAGAATGGGTTTCACCATGTTGGCCAGGCTGGTCTCAAACTCCTGGGCTCAAGCGATCCGCCTCCCTCAGCCTCCTAAAGTGCTAGGATTAATGGCATGAGCCACCATACCCTGCCAAATAAAACATTTCTGACGATGATAAACTAAACTACAAGCACTAGAAAAAGTGAAAAGGTGAGATCTCTATAGAAGGCAGGGACAAGATGTACAAAATGGGAGCCGAGCCTTAAAGAATGAGCAGATGGGAGAAAAAGGCAAGAGAGGATAGAGCAATACCCAGAGGGAATCAGGGGTGTAGGGTGTGTATGGATGTGAGAGATACAGAGAGAGAGAGAGGATCATATCTTGGGTTCCCAATGAGTGCCAGTACTGAATTAATTGCTTCACATAGTAATCTCATTTAATCATCAGAATAACTGCAAGGTATTATTCCCTTTTACAGAGAAGGAAACTAAAGATCGGAGAAGTTAGAATGCAGAGCTTTTAGTGACATAGTCAGGATTTGAAAGGAGGTCTGCCTAATCCGATACTTTAATTCTTTTCAATACCGTGTTTGTCAAAGTGAAGATAAACATGATCAGACTGGAGTGCAGTGATTCTGTTGAGGAAGAAGTGCTTTTACGTTCAGAAGCCTCTGAATGTCCATTTTGTGACAAGATTGTGAAATTTCTTTAATTCCAAAATTGAGGTAAATGTCCCATTGCCCACTCTCTTTAATGTGTAGGAATTTAGCTCTTTTCCCTATAGGCAAAACTTGCAAAACTTTCAGGAACCCCTGGAAAGCCTGCAATTCCTGTCACATACAAAATTCCCTTCCCACCTACCTCCAAACCCCAGTAAATGCTATTTCTCACTCCAGGAGGAATTGATTTTCATTGGTATTCATTTGAAGTAGGGAAGGTCATGATTTAGAATATTGAAAATGTGTTGTCTGAAGAGCACAGTTTGTATCTTGCTTCAGAGAGGAGATCTTTAAAGATGCCTCGGCTTAGCTGACTTTTCTTACCCTCCTGGTCCAAGAAACATCCTCCAGGGAGAAAGTCAATTTCAAATCTGCACACTACAGAGGCTATGGGGCAGTCAGTTGCAGAATGCAGATCAGCCTGTGTCTTCTCTTTTGAGATAAACAGAATCTGGGAAGAGTGTTGAAGTAAAAGTTTTTGAGCAATCCTCATAGCAAGGGTGTCAGGTTTTAGAGAGATTTCTTTATTGTGTGGCAAATACAGAATTTACTAACTTGACTTTACCATTCTATTATGCAACCAGGAAACAAGGCTCCATGCAAGTCTAAAAAACCAGCATGTTTCCATTTGAAAGCCAGCCTGACTGTAGCCTAGATCCCCACTAACAGAATGTATTTTTTAGTTCCCAGGTGCTCCCCAAGCTTTGAATGTGATATGTAAACATTCTCAATTAGTCTATTCATTAAACAGTTTTTTATTGCAAAAGTGTGTCCATGACAGGAGGTTTGTTTTTTAAATGATGTGTATGGAGAAATTAATTATTCTGCAGTTTCCTGAGAAAGAATTCAGTAGAATCTGGACGTGTTTAAAGTATACTTAATTACTCAGACACAGATATTATCAAAGCACACAATGGCTCCATATATCCCCTCCTAACATCTCAAAAAGCATCAACTCTAACTTTCCATTTTATAATGTAATTTTACTATATTTCACTTATTTATTTTTATTTATTTATTTTGAGAAGAGTCTCACTCTGCCACCAAGGCTGGAGTGCAGTGGCGCTATCTCAGCTCACTGCAACCCCCGCCTCCCAAGTTCAAGTGATTCTCCAGCCTCGGCCTCCCCAGTAGCTGGGATTACTAATTTTTGTATTTTTAGTAGAGATGGGGTTTCGCCATGTTGGCCAGGCTGATCTTGAACTCCTGACCTCAGGTGATCCACCCGCCTCAGCCTCCCAAAGTACTGGGATTACAGGTATGAGCCACCGTGCCCGGCCCTATAATATAAATATTTTTATATAAAATTGTCTGAAGATAAAAAAGACGATACTCGAGGGAGCAAATGTTAGGCCAACCTTTGCTGTCACTAATGCTGGCCAGGACCATGAATATTCATGCAGAATACTTTTCTAAAAATCACGTGGAGTGAATGGCACTTCTTTTTCCTTTCCCCAACATTTTCCCACGCTGACTAGAATAATTCAAAACTTTGAGCTGGGCATCAACAAGATTACAGATATTTGTATGTTTCTATTGCAATAAGTGGCCAAGTTTGAAGCTTACAGGACCTCCTTTCTAAGTAAAGGTGCTGGAGAAGGAAGAAGCTTTCCTGACCTGAGCTCCACTCAAGTGGTGAACAAATAAAGGTGATCCAAGAAGTGAAAGACCAAAAGCCATAGATCAAAGACACTAAAAGAAGAATAAACCTCTAGCCTTGGAAAAACAGTGCTATTTATTAAACACATGTACCAGGCATATTTGTTTTGCAAACATTAGTTTAATCTTCACAACTACATGAGGGTAGCATCATTATCATCCACCTTTCATAATTGAGGAAAATGAGGCACAGTTAGTAAGTAGTAGAGCCAGGGTTTGCACCAGGCAATCTTGACTCCAGAGACTGCATTCTTAGCCACTATGTAAGCTGTGTTACTCACGGTTCTCCAGAAACACAACCAATCGGTTATATACTGGTATATGAAATACATTTACTATGAGGGATTGGTGATTATGGATGATTATGATTATGTGATTATGGATTTACATGACTATGGAGACTGAGAAATCCCATGATCTGCAAGCTGGAGGCCCAGGAAAGCCAGTGGTACAGTTTCAGTTCAAGCCCAAAGTCCTGCAAGCCAGTAGAGGCAATGGCGTAAGTCCTGGTCCAAGTCCAAAGGCTTGAGAACCAGGTGTGCTAATGTCCAAGGGCAGGAAAATAGGGAGGGCCCAGCTAAGCATTCACCCTTCTTCTGTCTTTTTGTTCTTTTCAGCTCCTCAACAGGTCAAATGATACCCAACCACACTGGTGAGAGTACTCTTTACTCAGTCTAATGATTGAAATGCTAATCTCTTCCAGAAACACCCTCACAGACACACCCAGAAATAATGTTTTGCGAACTATCTGGGCATCACTTAGCCCAGCCAAGTTGAAACATAAAATGAACTTTCACTCGAGCTCATCTCTTTCTATTGCTTTCTAGACTCTAGGCCCCATGAGATCAAAGACTTTATCCCTTTTCTTCATTTGTGTGTCTCCAAAATCCTAGAACAGTGCCTGGCAAATATTAGGTGCCCAATAAATGTTTCATTATTTAATTATACAAGTATGTGATGAAAACATGAATAAATGGAATTCCCAGTCTAGCTTTTCCCCCTTGATCTTCAAATATATTGGGTATAGAAAACAGGCCATTTTTAGGTGCATGAAAGGCACTATCAAGTGAAAAATCCCTGCCCTAGCTGTTTCTCTGATGTGGACCCAGACAATGGACATATACAATAGAAATGCCCTCCTCAACTCACCCTCATGGACATTTTTTTCTGTTTTATATATAACCCTGACTAGCCTCTAATGTGTAATTTCCTGACACCATTTTTTTCTAGCATTTAACTAAATTGAATTTTAGGGCAATGAAAAGATAATAATTTTGCCTCTTCACATTTATCCATTGTCTCTCAGTGCGAGGTCCATGGAAATTCTGCTTCAGAACCAACTGAGGTGCCTGCTGGAGATGGGATTTCAGGATCCTATTTCAGACCTTCTGCATCAGAATCTCAGAGCTTGGGGCACAGGAATATGAATGTTTAACCAGCTTTCTTTTTTTTTCCTTTTTTTCAGACAAAGTCTCACAAAGTCACCCAAGCTGGAGTGCAGTGGCGTGATCACAGCTCACGGCAGCCTCAATCTCCCAAGTTCAAGCAATCCTCCCACTGCAGCCTCCCAAGTAGCTGGGACTAAAGGCATGCAGGCACCACGATGCTCAGTGAAGTTTTTTAATTTTTTTTGGAGAGATGAGGTGTCATTATGTTGCCCAGGCTGATCTCGAACTCCTGAGCTCAAGCAATCCTCTTACTTCAGCCTCCCAAAGCATTAAGATTACAGGCATGAGCCAATGTGCCCAGCCTTAACCAGCTTTCTATGTGATTATTATACAGACTTGGTTTTGGCAAACACAAGAAGAGATTATCAAATCTCTTCCTCCACAGAAGAGGTTATAAACTCCTTTTTTAAAGAGCCCCTAACACTGGGCACCAGTATTTCAGAGATTAGCCTGTTTCCCCTGATGCTGAACCTGTTTACTCTCTCCCAACGTCTGATGTCTCCAGTTTCTACCCTGCTGCCCCCCACTTGTTTTCAAATTCTGCCCAACTCCCTTAGGGTAATTCTTTGGTTGAACTGTGTGTCTGACTTGACTTCAGCTTCTCTCCTAGATGCTTGCTGTGTGGCCTTCACTGGTGGTCCCTGAGCAGTACTGTCCCATACTGTACCTGGCTTTGGCTCATGGAACCACAGGCCTATCCAACTCCTGGCCCCCATTTCTAGGGTAAGAATTTGAACATCAGTGAACTAATCCATATCACTTGGGAAGCATCCCTTCTCCTAAATATTGTTATTCAAAAGAAAGATATCACAGGGCTTAAGAATACAGATTCTAAAGTCAGTACAGATTCTAAAGTCAGAATCTACATCTCAGCTTGACTGCTTAGTAGCTGTGACATTGAGCAAGTTATTTTTCTTCTCTGCTCCCAGTTTCTCCATTCACAATAGTATCTCCGCCATTGGATGGTTGTAAGGATCAAATACACACTGTAGAGCACTGCAACAGTGTCTGGCCCACAGTAAATGCTCAATAGGGGTTAGTTGCTGCTGCTTCTGTTGCTGTTATTTATGTGAAATATGATTCCAGGAGCATCCAAGGACAGACTTAGAGTTGGGAAACAGATACCATGAATATGAACTCTAAGGGGAAATCAATGAAAAAAGAGTTCTATCTCCCTGCCTTGCTGCATGTGCTATGTGAATAAGGGCAGATTTATACATATAAAAATGATCTTCTTTTCTCCCAACGATGTTAGCAGCAGAATTTTCTTCCTCTTTAACTCCTTATATACAAAAGCTACATCCTAAAGACTTTATATTCCCCTTTAAGACGTGAAGGGGTCCAGAATAAGTTTCTATGGCATCAAAATTACTTTGAACTGAAGGCATTTGAGTTCCTGAAATCCTTTATCTGCCTAAAAGCGGATCTTCTCAAAAGAACTAAAAAGAACTTTATTGTCATAAGTCCCCTCCCTGGAACCCTAATCTTCTTTTCTTGGAGAGATATGTCAGCACCACACCCAGACATTGTCAGAAGTTATTACATCTTCCTTTCTCTCTCTCTCTCTATTGCTTACACACACACACACACACACACACGCCGCGCATACACACACACACACACACACACACACATACACACACACACACATATATTTTTAAATGCAAGCAATATTCATAAACAAATGCAGCCAGGCGCAGTGGCTCGTGCCTGTAATCCTAGCACTTTGTGAGGCCGAGGTGGGCGGATCACTTGAGGTCAGTAGTTCTAAACCAGCCTGCCCAACATGGTGAAACCCCATCTCTACTAAATATACAAAAAAAAAAAAATGCATAAGAACACAGCAAGAGTGCTGTCTCCTAGGAAGGAAAGGAAGATGGGGTGGGGAGAGAAAGACTTACCTTTTATGGATATCCTTCTGAATCTTTTTAATTTTGAAGCATGTACCCATTCAAAAGGTATATAAATATTAAAGCAAAATGTTTAATTCATAGTAATTCCCATAATAGAAACAATAAATATAACATTATAATATGTAAGAACACAATGAATATGTTTTGTACATTTAACATACATAAAGCAAGCAACTGCAATTCTGATGAGATTAAAGCAAAAAAGCTTCATTACTATGATAACTGAGAATTTCTTCAAAATCATACAGGAAGAGGAGAAATGGTAACTAAAAAAGCCATTGGTCATTGTTGAAGCTGGTGATGGGAACATAGCGTTCCTTATACTTTCATAAAGTACATAAGGGTTCTGTCTACTTTTGAAAATAACTAAAATTTTCCATAAGAGAAAGGTTTTTTTTTAAGTTTCATTAAGAGTCTATAATTAAGTAGTCAGGTTATTTATAGGGCTCTAAAGTAGATCAAATTGATCCCAGGATATGAAGCTTGTGAGGGCAGAGTAAAGGGGAAAAAAGCACTTCGTTAGTATTTGGTACAAGAAGCAATGGCTTACAGGTAGCCACAGGATTTAGACTAGGCTGGAGGTGGAGGCCTCACCGAGACAGAAGGCAGGTAACACTGTCAGAAGTAACCGTCTCACATCTTTCTAAACAAAGACCACCATTCCAGTAAGGTTATCAAGCTTCAGCAACAGTAAATAAGCCTCTTATTTTTAACTGGATCTTTCTCAGAACTTCCATGTTGATGTTTGCCTCCTGCATATTTTCAAAGACTAAGAAAAAGCTGTAGAATGATTTTCAATTAATCTCAACATTTTCATATCTTGAACTAATCTAGATATTCTAATATTGTAACTGCCCAACAGATTCTTCCTGCCTGTCACACAAAGACCATGACATTGCAGTAAAGAAAGAGTTTAATTGATGTGAGGTTGGCCACGCCATGCAGGGGAAAGAGTTATTACTCAAATTAGTCTCATGAAAGGCCCAGAGGCTAGGGGATTTTCAAAGATAGTCTCAGGGAATGGGTGGGGTGGCTAGGCAATAGGCGCTTGCTACTGATTGGTTGGCAGTACAATCATTGGGGTGTGTGAAATGATTCTCCTGCACTGAGTGGCTTCTGGGTGGGGCCACAGGAGAAGTTGGTAGGTCCAGATAGAGTCATCACTGGTGTCAGACATACAAAAAAATCTAAAAAGATATCACAAAAGCTCACTCCTGTAATCCCAGCACTGTGGGAGAATGAGGTGGGTGGATCACCTGAGGTCAGGGTTTCGAGACCAGTCTGGCCAACATGGGAAAACCCCATCTCTACTACGAATACAAAAAATGTTCCAGGCATGGTCATGGGCACCTGTAATCTCAGCTACTTGGGAAGCTGAGGCAAGAGAATCGCTTGAACCCAGGAGGCAGAGGTCGCAGTGAGCCAAGATTGCACCATTGCACTTCAGCCTGGGCAACAAGAGTGAAACTCTGTCTCAAAAAAAAAGGTATCTCACAAGGTCAATCTTAGGTTCCGCAATAGTGATGTTATCTGCAGGAGTAACTGAAGAAGTTGCATATCCTGTGACCTCTGGAATAATGGCTGGCAGAATTCAGGCTCCTCTATCCTCCTAGGCTCCTGGCCTCTCAATAGCTTTTCAAAGGCAGTTGAGTTTTGGGGAAGGGCTATTATCATTTAAACTATAAACTAAATGTCTTCCAAAGTCAGCTTGGCTTAAGCCCAGTAATAATTAAGGCAGCTTGAAGGATAAGGACAAGAGGGAGGGTTACTTAGATCAGATCTCTCCCACTGCCATAATTCTCTCACTGACATAATTTTTGCACAGGTGGTGTTAGGAATAACGCTCAAAATCCTAAAGAAATTGAACACTTGAACAAAGGATTCTTAGCAAAGCAATTTTACTTCTGCGCAGAGGGGTGCCTCCCTGGCCAGTTGCCATGAGAACACACCTGAACAAAGGGGCACGAGAGCCTTTATTCCTGACGCAAGTCCTGCCCCTGTACCCTTTCCCCATTGGCCGGGGGCGGGTCGTACAATCTAAACTAATCCCAGTTGTCTAAACATTTGATGTTTTTAGATAGGGTGGGCACATAAAAGAAAGTGGAAGGAAAGGGGAAAGGGTGTCTGTAATGAGCCAGAAAGTTAGTCCTCTTTCCAAATAAGGAAAGGAATGTGAGCTGGTACTGATAACGATTGGTACTGTCATGTGTCTGGGCATTTAACAAAGGCAAGAAGGAAAGAAGGAGAAAAATGGGGGATACTACTGTTGTGGGATGGGGGGAGGGGGGAGGGACAGCATTAGGAGATATACCTAATGCTAAATGACGAGTTAATGGGTGCAGGAAATCAACATGGCACATGGATACATATGTAACAAACCTGCACATTGTGCACATGTACCCTAAAACCTAAAGTATAATAAAATAAATAAATAAATAAATAAATAAATAAAGAATAAAAGATTGATCAGATTATTTGAAGAGAAACCTCATCATATCCCACAGTGGTTTCAAAAATTTTAAAGAATATAACATAAAAATACTATTGCTATTTTAAATTCAAGGTGCTCAAGAGTTCAACACATCCATTTCCTATAACCAACTCACTCAGTTTCTCATTATGTTGCAGTTGGATTTCTGAGATACCAGGATGAACCAGGTGAGCCTATACAAAGCTTATTTGACACTGATACTTCCAGGACCCAGCACCTCTTATTAGCATAGTTGAAGCAACAGAGAGGGCTTCAGATGTTGCCGCTAAGTTTTTAAAATTATCCTTCATTGCTTATTGCTCTCTAAATTGTGGTTCCTTTAAAAATATAGCATTTTCAGATATAGCATTTCCTCTGGAAAGAATTAGGCATATTCTACCATTTCATTTACATGCAAAAAGTTAAAACCAAGTATAGGCCCAGTTAGAGAGGGGAGGTTAGATAAATGTGTATTGGATGTTTTGTTCTTCTGTTACTTCTTCCTCCCCCTTTTATGTGTTTAAGATGAAAGAGCACTGGCTTGGGTTCTGCAGACCTCGTTTCAAGCCCTGGCTTCTGTGACTCCATATTTCTGTGCTTTGAAATGTTGAGTAATGAACTGGCTATTTCCTTATCAATAAAATGGGGATAAAAGATCTATCCCACTAACTTTATACAGGTCTTGGAAATAAAAATAAAAACTCTTGCAAAATGATCGTGTGTTACATGCTGCCACATGCTGGTTCCATGCTGCTTAAGAGATACTTGGTGCCTCCTTCACTTTCTACACCTACTCCTTCTACACCTACTTCCTTCATACCTTTCTCCCCATTCAGATTTTCCTCACTTTTCTCACCTCTCAAACCACTGAGCACAGACCAGCCTCCATCTTCAGGCTATGCTAAAACTGTCCAGGCCAAGGTCACCAGTGACCTCCATGCTGTAACAATCTATTGGACATTTTCAGTCATTATCTTTTTAGACATCTCAACATAACTGACCTCTTTCATTAAAGTCTCTTCATTACAGTCTGCTCTTCATGCTCCCCGTTTTTTTTACCAGTCTTTCTGGCAGCTTCTTCTCAACCCTCTTTGCTGGCTTCTCTGTCTGTTAATTTATATGTTTTTAAGTGTCTCAAATGTTCTGTTTAAAAAAGAAATTAGTAGAGATATAAAGTTTTTTTTAATGTAACCTTCCTTCATGCAGAAGAAGGTTCCTTTTTTTTGTTTAACAGAGAAAATTCACAAGTATTTATACTTTTTAAAAAAACAAAAATGTACATTTAAATATTATTTCCAAGACAACACATTAGTATGCAAAACTAATGAGATTTGCAGAGATTCTAGAGGTTAAAGGTTATTTTCATAGGACTTAACAATATGTGAAGTCCTAGTGTGTCTTATAAGAAGTTCTGATGTAAAATAGAATCTGCTTTTCTGTAGCTACAAGAAAAGATGGGAAATTTTCTACTTGTGTCACTAAGATTTCTTGCACCAGCAATTACAGGCACCTATGGGTTGAAGACTGATGCTGGAATTCTGTCAGTTAGCTCAATAAACAAAAGAAGCATGACTAAAAATGTGGAACTTAAAATGTGAGGGATAGGGGAGAAGAGAACGGAATAAAATTTTTAACAAATGAAATTTTTTTTTTGTTTTTTTTTTTTGAGACGGAGTCTCACTTTGTCGCCCAGGCTGGAGTGCAGTGGCGCGATCTCGGCTCACTGCAAGCTCTGCCTCCCAGGTTCACGCCATTCTCCTGCCTCAGCCTCCCGAGTAGCTGGGACTACAGGAGCCTGCCACCATGCCCGGCTAATTTTTTTGTGTTTTTAGTAGAGACGGGGTTTCACCGTGTTAGCCAGGATGGTCTCAATCTCCTGACCTCGCGATCCACCTGCCTCGGCCTCCCAAAGTGCTGGGATTACAGGCGTGAGCCACCACACCTGGCCAACAAATGAAATGTTATCATTCAATGCATTGTATTTCTTTGGGCCAGATCTCTAAATATTTCAGTCACTCTGTGCTCAGTACCAGCCCCCTATAGACTGTTCTTTCTCTGTACCCCTTCTCAGATGATTCCATCAATTCCCATGACCTTAATTAACTTTTCTTTGCAAGTTACTTCCAGATTACACCTGTAACCTGACTTTTCTGGACTTCTGACAGGTATTCTACAACTGATTGCTTGGAATCTCCTATTAGAAGACTCACAAGCACCTCAAAATTACTATACCTGAAACAGAACTCTTTCATTTTTGTGCCCTGTCTCCTTTCTCTTTCCTTGTCATTGACATCTAACTATGGCACCCTCATTCATCTACCAAGTTTTTCAAAGCAGAAATCTAAGAGTCACCTTTGATATTTCTCTTTCCTTCATGTTCCTCCAAATTTACCCACTTCACGTTTTATCGATTATCCATCTAACTTATGTCTCCCTTAGATCATCTTTTCTTCAGCTCTGTAGCCATTACCCAAGTCCAGGCCATAATCATCTCTTGCATGGGCTATTGCAATAACCTTCAAACTGGCCTCTTGCTTTTGCTCTTGCCCTCATTCAATTCCTTTTTCCTATATCAGTCAACATGATCTCTTTTAAAAGTATAAGTAAGAACGTGTCCCCTACTGAAATCCTTTCAATGATATTGCCTTACATTTACAAAACCATCCAGGTTTGTTCCCACACTTCCAAGAACTCACATGCTCTGGTGGCTGCCTATCTCTTTTGTCTCTTTAACTTCATTCCACCTTTCTCTCCCTTTCACTGACAACACTCCAGTCACAATAGATTTTTTTAAGTTCCTCTGACACAGCAAGTTCTTTCACATCTTGGAGCTTGTAAACACATTAGAACATCTTGCTACTCATGTTTTAAAACACTAGCACCAACTCACCCCTTAAAGTCTCAACAACCCCTTAAAGTCTCAACACAACAGTCACTTCTTCAGAGAGGCTTCCTTGAGCATTGTCTCCAAGGAGAATCTCCCTGTTAACCTCCCTTTGTGGCTCCCTGTTGTTTTACCTCATGACATTTAAGTTGTAATGTATATTTCCTCTTGTATTTTTATGTCACTGTTTGACTCATCCACAAGACTGAATGGTGTGAAGAAAAAGACTATACCTAATTGGTTCTTCACCACATACCAGCACTGAGCACTGAGCCTGGAATGGAAAAGGACATCCGTAATTCACTCATAAAAATCCTGTTTACAAACAAGTTTACAAATCTTAGGAGTATGTAAAGCAGAGAACACAGGTAGATATTTTCTCTAATTTTTTAATGGTAAAAGGAGGAAAATCTTCAATTAATTTTATGGTCATAATAATTCTTTGACATAGAAGAAGGGCTGGGTCAGGTTGGGGACCATCTTGTGCATTGTAAGATGTTTAGCTTCATTTTTGGCCTTTATCCACCAGATGCCAGTTACATCACCTCCCCTTGTTTGTGACAACCCAAAATGTCTCCAGACATTGCCAAATGTCTACGGGAAGGGGGTGGGGGTGAGGGGAGAACCAGTTGAAAACCATTTACCTACGGAGTAAACATTTTTTTTTTTTTGAGACAGAGTCTCGCTGTGTCACCCAGGTTGGAGTGCAGTGGCACAATCTCAGCTCACTGCAACCTCTGCCTCCAGGGTTCAAGCAATTCTCCTGTCTCAGCCTCCCGAGTAGCTGCGACTACCCACGCATGCTACCACGCTATCAGGCCTCTGAGCCCAAGCCTGCACGTATACATCCAGATGGCCTGAGGCAACTGAAGAATCACAAAAGAAGTGACAATGGCCGGTTTCTGCCTTAACTGATGACATTATCACATGAAATTCCTTCTCCTGGAAAATGAGTATTAGAAGCTCCCCGCCAAGCACCTTGTGACCCCTGCCCCTGCCCGCCACAGAACAACCCCTTTGACTGTAATTTTCCACTACCTACACAAATCCTGTAAAATTGCCCCACCCCTATCTCCCTTCGCGGACTCTCTTTTCAGACTCAGCCCGCCTGCACCCAGGTGATTAAAAAGCTTTACTGCTCACACAAAGCCTGTTTGGTGGTCTCTTCACACGGATGCATGTGACATTTGATGCCATGACTCGGATCGGGAGACCTCCCTTGGGAGATCAATCTCCTATCCTCCTGCTCTTTGTTCCATGAGAAAGATCCACCTACGACCTCAGATCCTCAGACCAACCAGCCCAAGGAACATCTCACCAATTTTAAATTGGGTAAGCAGCCTCTTTTTACTCTCTTCTCCAACCTCTCTCACTGTCCCTCAACCTGATTCTCCTGAATTTCGGCACCACCCTTCAATATCTCCCGTCCCTTACTTTCAGTTCCTTTCCTTTTCTGGTAGAGACAGAGGACACACATTTGATCCATGAACCCAAAATTCCGGCACCAGTCATGGACTCGGGAAGACAGTCTTCCCTTGGTGTTTAATCACTGCAGGGATGCCCGCCTGATGATTCACCCACATTTCAGAGGTGTCTGATCACTGCAGGGATCCCTGCCTTGATTCTTCACCTTGGTGGCAAGCACTACCTCCCCTGGGGGCAAGTACCCACCCCCTCCCGTGTCTCCATGCTCTCTTTTCTCTGGGCTTGCCTCTTCACTATGGGCAATCTTCCACCCTCCATTCCTCCTTCTTCTCCCTTAGCCTGTGTTCTCAAGAACTTAAAACCTCTTCAACTCACACCTGCCCTAAAACCTAAATGCCTTATTTTCTTCTGTAATACCACTTGACCCCAGTACAAACTTGACAATGGTTTCAAATAGCCAGAAAATGGCACTTTCAATTTCTCCATCCTACAAGATCTAGATCATTCTGGTCGTAAAATGGGCAAATGGTCTGAGGTGCCTGACGTCCAGGTATTCTTTTACACATTGGTCCCTCCCTAGTCTCTGCTCCCAATGCAACTCGTCCCAGATCTTTCTTCTTTCTCTCCTGTCTGTTCCTTCAGTCTCCACCCCAAGCTCTGAGTCCTTTGAATCCTCCTTTTCTACAGACCCATCTGACCTCTCCCCTCCTCCCCAGGCTGCTTCTTGCCAGGCCGAGCCAGGTCCTAATTCTTCCTCAGCCTCCACTCCCCCACCCTATAATCCTTCTATCACTCCCTTCCTCACACCCAGTCCAGCTTACAGTTTCATTCCGCAACTAGTCCTCCCCCACCTGCCCAACAATTTCCTCTTAAAGAGGTGGCTGGAGCTGAAGGCATAGTCAAGGTTAATGCTCCTTTTTCTTTATCCTACCTCTCCCAAATCAGTTAGTGTTTAGGCTCTTTTTCATCAAATATAAAAGCCCAGTCCAGTTCATGGCCCATTTGGCAACAACCCTTAGACACTTTACCGCCCTAGACCCAGAGAGGCCAGAAGGCCATCTTATTCTCAATATACATTTTATTACCCAATCTGCTCCCGACATTACAAAAAGCTCCAAAAATCAGATTCCGGCCCTCAAACCCCACAACAGGACTTAATTAACCTCGCCTTCAAGGTGTACAATAATAGAGAAGAGTTGCAATTACTTGTCTCCGCTGTAAGACAAACCCCAGCCACATCTCCAGCATACAAGAACTTCAAAACGCCTAAACCACAGTGGCCAGGCATTCCTCCAGGACCTCCTCCCCCAGGATCTTGCTTCAAGTGTGGAAAATCTGGCCACTGGGCCAAGGAATGCCCGCAGCCCAGGATTCCTCCTAAGCCATGTCCCATCTGTGCAGGACCCCAATGGAAATCAGACTGTCCAACTTGCCCAGCAGCCACTCCCAGAGCCCCTGGACCTCTGGCCCAAGGCTCTCTGACTGACTCCTTCCGAGATCTCCTCGGCTTAGTGGCTGAAAACGGACACTGGCCGATCACCTCGGAAGCCTCCTGGAACATCACAGATGCTTCAGGTAACTCTTACAGTGAAGGGTAAGTCCGTCCTCTTCTTAATCAATATGGAGGCTATCCACTCCACATTACCTTCTTTTCAAGGGCCTGTTTCCCTTGCCTCCATAACTGTTGTGGGTATTGATGGCCAGGCTTCTAAACCTCTTAAAACTCCCCCACTCTGGTGCCAACTTGGACAACATTCTTTTATGCACTCTGTTTTAGTTATCCCCACCTGCCCAGTTCCCTTATTAGGCCGATATATTTTAACCAAATTATCTGCTTCCCTGACTATTCCTGGACTACAGCCACATCTCATTGCCACCTTTCTTCCCAACCCAAAGCCTCCTTCACGTCTTCCTCTTGTACCTCCCACCTTAACCCACATGTATGGGACACGTCTACTCCCTCCCTGGCAACTGATCACATGCCCATTACTATCCCATTAAAACCTAATCACCCTTACCCAGCTCAATGCCAGTATCCCATCCCACAACAGGCTATAAGGGGATTGAAGCCTGTTATCACTTGCCTGCTACAGCATGGCCTTTTAAAGCCTATAAACTCTCCTTACAATTCCTCCATTTTACCTGTCCAAAAACCGGACAAGTCTTACAGGTTAGTTCAGGATCTGTGCCTTATCAACGAAATTGTCTTGCATATCCACCCCATGGTGCCAAATCCATATACACTCCTGTCCTCGATACCTCCCTCTACAACCAACTATTCTGTTCTGGATCTCAAAGACACTTTCTTTACTATTCCTTTACACCCTTCATCCCAGCCTCTCTTCACTTTCACTTGGACTGACTCTGACACCCATCAGTCTCAGCAGCTTACCTGGGCTTACTATCACAAGGCTTCATGGACATCCCCCATTACTTCAGTCAAGCCCTTTTTCATGATTTACTTTCTTTCCATCCATCTACTTCTCATCTTAGTGAATATTTTGACGACCTTCTACTTTATAGCCCCTCCTACAAATCCTCCCAACAGGACACCCTCCTGCTCCTCCAACACCTATTCACGCATCCCCCTCCAAAGCCCAAATTTCTTCCTCATCCGTTACCTATCTCGACATAATTCTTCATGAAAACACATGTGCTCTCCCTGCTGATCATGTATGGCTAATCTCGCAAACCCCAACCCCTTCTACAAAGCAACAACTCCTTTCCTTCCTAGGCATGGTTACGTACTTTCACCTTTGGATACCTGGTATTGCCATCCTAACTAAACCATTCATTCTCCCCATTTCCCCATATTTCCCTCTTTCCTGTTCCCCACCCAGACCACACTTAGTTTACTGATGACAGTTCTTCCAGGCCCAATCACCAATCACTGGCAAAGGCAGGCTATGCTACAGTGTCTTCCACATCTATCATTGAGGCTACCACTCTGCCAGACTCCACTGCCTCTCAGAAAGCCAAACTCATTGCCTTAACTCGAGCCCTCACTCTTGCAAAAAGACTGTATGTCAATATTTACACTGATTCTAAATATGCCTTCCATATCCTGCACCACCATGCTGTTATATAGACTAAAAGAGGTTTCTTCACTACACTAGGGTCCTCCAACATTAATGCATCCTTAATAAAAAACTCTTCTTAAAGCTGCACTACTCCCAAAAAAGCTAAGGTCATTCATTGCAAAGGCCATCAAAAGGCATCAGAACCCACTGCTCAAGGCAACAATTATGCTGGTAAGACAACTAAACAAGCAGCCAATATTCCTACTTCTGTCCCTCATGGCCAGTTTTTCTCCTACTCATCAGTCACTCCTATTTACTCTCCCACTGAAGTTTCCACCTATCAATCCCTCCCCACTCAAGGCAGATGGCTATTAGACCAAAAAAAACTCCTTCCAGCCTCATAGGTCCATTATATTCTGTTGTCATTTCATAACCTCTTCCATGTAAGTTACAAGCCGCTAGCCTGCCTCTTAAAACCTCTCATTTCCTTTCCATGGTAAAAATCTATCCTCAAAAAATCACTTCTCAGTGTTCCATCTGCTATTCTACTACTCCTCAGGGATTTCTCAGGCTTCCTCCCTTCTCTACACATTAAGCTTGAGGATTTGCCCCTGCCCAGACTGGCAAATTGATTTTACACACATGCCCTGAGTCAGGAAACTAAAATACTTCTTGGTCTGGAAAGACACTTTCACTGGATAGGTAGAGGCCTTTCCCACAGGGTCTGAGAAGGCCACCATGGTCATTTCTCTCCTTCTGTCAGACATAATTCACTTTCTTGCCCCAACCTCGTCCCAGACACCAGCCCTCTAAGTGACTCTCTTCCAGTCCTCCAGCAGGCTAGACAGGAAATTCGCCAAGCTGCTAATCTTCTCTTGCCTACTCCAGATTCCCAGGCAAAGAAGACATCCTAGCTGGACGATCAGTTCTTGTTAAGAATCTGACCCCTCAAACTCTACAGCCTCAATGGACCAGATGCTACTTAGTCATCTATAGTACCCCAACAGTCATCCACCTGCAGGACCCTCCCCATTAGGTTCACAATTCCAGAATAAAGCTGTATCCATCAGCCAGCCAGCCTGATCTCTCCTCTTCCTCCTGGAAGTCGCAGATACTCTCCCCTACTTTCCTTAAACTCACTGGCATTTCTGAAGGGCAGTAATAACCCTTATGAGCCTAATACATCCCTTCATTCTATTAGGTCTATTAGTCCTTACCCTACTTTTTGCAACAGGGCTTTACGCAGTCACCCCCATTACTTGGACTGCACAGCAAAAAACTTGTCATCCCTACTATCTTCTGTCTAGTCATACTCCTATTCACCATTCTCAACTACTCATAAATGCCCTGCCCCTATTTACATTGCTGGTTTACACGTTTCCTCCAAACCATCGTAGAGGATATCTCCTGATACTATCCCCAATCCACCACTCTTGACTCCCTCTTGGAGTGGATAGATGATCTTTGCTGACAGGGCATCCTCCAGTACTTTGACCC
Organism: Nomascus leucogenys; assembly: GCF_006542625.1. Classification (NCBI taxonomy): domain Eukaryota; kingdom Metazoa; phylum Chordata; class Mammalia; order Primates; family Hylobatidae; genus Nomascus; species Nomascus leucogenys. The sequence goes on along the minus strand of NC_044382.1, from coordinate 15,443,154 downwards.
TGATGAAGTCCTATTCTTTTCTTTTATACTCACTCTTATTCTCCACCCTTTACCTCTCCCCAGCTATCTCCACCACACTATCAATCTCACTCACTATCCTAGCCGTTTCTAATCCTTCTTTAACAAACAGTTGCTGGCTTTGCATTTCTCTTTCCTCCAAAACCGCTGAGGCCTCGACTTACTCAATGCTGAAAAAGAAAGACTCTGTATATTTTTAAATGAAGAGTGTTGTTTTTACCTAAATCAACCTGGCCTGGTATAAGACAACATAAAAAAACAAAAACAAAACAAAAAAACCCAAGGATAGAGCCCAAAAAGTCACCAACCAAGCAAGTAATTACGCTGAACTCCTTTGGGCACTCTCTAATTGAATGTCCTGGGTCCTCCCAATTCTTTGTCCTTTAATACCTGTTTTTCTCCTTCTCTTATTCGGACCTTGTGTCTTCCGTTTAGTTTCTCAATTGATACAAAACTGCATCCAGGCCATCACCAATCATTCTATGACAAATGCTGCTTCTAACAACCCCACAATATCACCCCTTACCCAAAAATCTTTCTTCAGTTTAATCTCTCCCACTCTAGGTTCCCAGGCCACCCCTAATCCCGCTCGAAGCAGCCCTGAGAAACATCACCCATTATCTCTTCAAACCACCCCCAGAAATTTTTGCCGCCCCAACACTTCACCACTATTTTGTTTTATTTTTCTTATTAATATAAGAAGACAGGGATGTCAGGCCTCTGAGCCCAAGCCTGCACGTACACATCCAGATGGCCTAAGGCAACTGAAGAATCACAAAAGAAGTGAAAATGGCCGATTCCTGCCTTAACTGATGACATTATCCTGTCAAATTCCTTCTCCTGGACATTGAGTATCAGAAGCTCCTCTCCAGGCACCTTGTGAACTCCGCCCCTGCCCGCCAGACAACAACCCCTTTGACTGTAATTTTCCACTACCACACAAATCCTATAAAAGTACCCCACCCCTATCTCCCTTCACTGACTCTCTTTTCAGACTCAGCCCACCAGCACCCAGGTGAATAAAAAGTTAAATCATGCTGCTATAAAGACACATGCACACGTATGTTTATTGCGGCACTATTCACAATAGCAAAGACTTGGAACCAACCCAAATGTCCAATAGTGATAGACTGGATTAAGAAAATGTGGCACATATACACCATGGAATACTATGCAGCCATAAAAAATGATGAGTTCATGTCCTTTGTAGGGACATGGATGAAACTGGAAACCATCATTCTCAGCAAACTATCACAAGGACAAAAAACCAAACACTGCATGTTCTCACTCATAGGTGGGAATTGAACAATGAGAACACATGGACACAAGAAGGGGAACATCACACACCGGGGCCTGTTGTGGGGTGGGGAGAGTGGGGAGGGATAGCATTAGGAGATATACCTAATGCTAAATGACGAGTTAATGGGTGCAGCACACCAACATGGCACATGTATACATATGTAACAAACCTGCACGTTGTGCACATGTACCCTAAAACTTAAAGCATAATAATAATAAAATTTAAAAAAAAAGCTTTATTGCTCACGCAAAGCCTGTTTGGTGGTCTCTTCACCTGGACGCACATGACACATGCCCAGCTGATTTTTGTATTTTTAGTAGAGATGGGATTTCACCATATTGGTCAGGCTGGTCTTGAACTTCTGACCTCAGGTGATCCACCCAAGGTGATGGTATTGCAGGCATTAGCCACCGTGTCCAGCCCAGAGTAAACATTTAATATGTCATTTTACCTTTCTGCCATCCCCCCCAAAATAAAAGTAATAAATGAGAAAGTTATACATAAGAGCACAAGTGACCTGTTTAAGACTGCAAATAATTAGGAGCGGAAAGGAGAGCAAAACCCACTAGCAGACCTCCCATTTAATGCTGAAGCAAACTCATGGTTCATAAACACCTGGTTCATCTGCTTTTCTGGAAATGAATATATTCACTTAGGTAGATAACAGTAATCATATTCCCATCAAAGTTAACATTAATTATTGTCAATAAATTGGAAAGACAGTTACAATGAATTTATATAAATTCTTTGAGGCATGAAATTATTCTTCCTATCTTCAGGAAACCTTATGTAAATGATTTTTACATAAAGCAGAAAGACAGCTGGCATTAAGGGAAATTTGGTAGCTGGGAGAGATGTAACATATCAATAGACAGGTTTTATATAAGGTACATTTTTATATGAGGTACCATACTGGTACATCTTTTAGGAAAAAAAGATTTTAAATTATAAGTTTATATTTTATAGTTATCTTTTTTCAGTAAAAGTATACTAATCACAAACATTCCAGATTTGAGTTGCTTTTTAATAATTCATACAATGTACAACCCTATCAGACTTCAACGGGTGCATAAAACACTCTAAATTTGAGTCATTTTCTCATATTTTATGTACTAGCTTGTCTTAATCAAATTCATTTGTTTTCTGGACCATGTACACCTTTGGGTTGTCCTCAAACATAGAGTTGTGTTTAGAAAATATTAAGGTATTATCATTAAGCCCACATAAGCAGATGGGAAAGCTTTATCATAGGATAGTATCTATCTATCATTAATTGGTCTTCTGCTATGAAGCTGGTGCTGTACTGAGTGCTTTACACTTAGATATTAAGAATATAAAGCACTTAGTACTTAGGCTTTATAATAGCCCTTTGATGTAGGGACTATTACGCCCATTTCACAGATGAAGTAACAGAGAAATAAGTAACTCACCTAATCTATTACGTGAACTCGGGTGAAAACCCAGGTCTCTTTGACCCCAAAGACCAAATTATTAACAACCAAATGATATGTTCTCTGTTGGGCCAAGAATCAATGCATATTGCATGTCTCCCATGGCCATTTTGATCATGATACCTGGACACCGATTGGTTTTTCTGAAGCAACTTGAGGCTTAAGAGAAGCCTCACCTCTCATCCCAGAGAAGCCACAAACTAGAGGCGATCTAAATCGGTTCCACACTTGTCCATATACCTTGAATTGAACCAGATATGGCATGTAGGAAGTTGAGAAGCGATGCTGTTTACTCTTACTGTCCTCTCTGAATTCATCCACATGGGCTAGGGTGACCAACCACGCTGTTACACCTAGGATCATCTCAGTTTTACCACTGAAAGTCCTGAATCCAAGGAAACCTGTCTATTGATGTGTTACCTCTCTCCCAGCTACCAAATTTCCTTCATGCCAGCTGCCTTTCTGCATCTCTAAATGTCACTTTTTTTTTAAGGAAACATTAAGACTTTACTATATGATAAGCACTATACTAGGTACAAAGGATATCAAGGCAAAAAACAAAAAAAAAAATCCAAATTTTCCCACAGGTACTATCTGCCTGCCTGCTATAACATTCTTTCAAACAAATACCCATCCTTTCAAAAACTAGCCAAGATTAAGACCTGCCACCTGCCACTATACTCACTATACTCTATAAATACGAGGTCCCATCTGCCTGGTTCTTCCTCTGGTTGCTCCAGCGACTGCCTTATGTCCAACTGCCATTCCCACATAGTCTAGTCTAGTCACCCACTGGTCAAACTCATCCTACATTGACCATGGTTTCAGTACCCCTTTTTGGGATATATTCATCATTTCTTATTTCAGCATGAAATGTTTTGGATGACTTTAGGTTATGTAATCATTTTCTTTATAATGCTGATGGGTCCTTGATCCTCATTATTCTGAGGTGAATTAAATTTTAAAATGGTTTCCCACAAATTGATATAGGCACTGCTTATGAAAGAGAGCAAGAATGTTTGAAAAGAAAAAACAAAGGAAAATGGATTCAAAAAAAGAAGCCACGTGTCTAACTAGCCCACCTCGGTAAGCGAGAAGCTGGAAGTGGCTAAAGGCAAAAAACATGCCTCAGGGCTGTTGAGTTAATGGTGTCAGTGATTTCCCAAACTCTAGACTATGGATCCTCAAGTAAAACACCAGAACAATAGTTGTCAGAAGATCTCCCTTCTAAAAGACAACTGTGCTTTCTAGAAATCTGGTTTTGCAGCCAAGTGCGGTGTCTCACACTTGTAATCCCAGCACCTTGGGAGGCGAAAGCAGGAGGATCACTTGAGCCCAGGAGTTCAAAACCAGCCTAGGGAATGTGGTGAAATACTGTCTCTACAAAGAAAAAGAAAGCAAAAATTAGCCAGGCGTGGTGGCATGCTCCTGTAATCCCAGCTACTCTAGAGGCTGGAATGGGAGGATGGATTGAGCCCAGGAGGTCAAGGCTGCAGTCAGCTATGGTCACACCACCGCATTCTAGCCTGTGTGACAGAACAAGACCCAGTCTCAAAAAATAAAAAAGCAATATCATTTTTCCTTCCTCAGTATTTTTGTCTATGCTTGTGCATTTTCTCCTACTTAATGCCACATCCAGGTTGAACACTGAGGCCCTTCTACATACTTCCCACATCTTCTTTTCATAAAAATATATTGATGGGTCAGGCACGGTGGCTCATGCCTGCAATCCCAGCACTTTGGGAGGCCAAGGCAGGTGGATCACCTAAGGTCAGGAGTTCGAGAACAGCCTGGCCAACATGGTGAAACCTCGTCTCTACTAAAAACACAAAAAAAGAAAAAAAATTAGCTGGGCATGGTGGTGCGCACCTGTAGTCCCAGCTACTCTGGAGGCTGAGGCAGGAGAATCGCTTGAACCTGGGAGGCGGAGGTTGCAGTGAGCCAAGATGGTGAAACTGTGCTCCAGCCTGGATGACAGAGTGAGACTCCATCTCAAAAAAATAACAATAATAATAATATATTGATGAATATATTAGTACCAATTTGGCCACTTATCACCTCAGGTACCTTGATGAAGTCACAGCATCTTTTGGACCCGACTTTCTATAAAATGAATGGATGGATAATATCCTAATATAATGAGTAACAATTATTGACTCGTGTCACGAATAGCTAACGGTTTTACCTACTCAATATCCCTTCATCTTCTTTCTAGTAACAGAACCCATCTTATAAATAAGAAAACCATTACGAGTCATCTGCACTGAGTCTGTGCTAGCACAATACCGTTCTCCCCAGCATTTGCTTCCCTTTCCCCCACCAAATAATTCTGATTTTCTTTCTTGAGTACTCATCTCCCTGTTCTGAGCCATGTTCCAAGATGAATGAATGAATTACATTTGGCTTAATACAGTTTCTGTATCCCATCCTCCAGGCCCCAGAGATGGGTTCAAGGGGAGGCATGTGACCCAATGCCAGCCAGTCAAAGAGAGAGAGAGTGAAATGCCAGAAATGATGTGGAGCACTAAAAGAGAGCTCCTCTGTTAATAGAGATCATATAGTGTAAGATGTGAAATCATTCTGACCCTGTCAAGGGAGAACCTCAGTAGCCAGGGCCATGTATGGAACCTAACAACGAGGCAATGACATAGGACAAGGAGTGAAAAGACAGGAAGAAATCCGATGCTTGATGACACAGTTTGTAGACTCATCTTCACTCGAAATCCAATCTATCATGAGTATATATATTTTCTTTCTTGTTTCAAACAGTTTGAATTTGTTTTTCTGTTCCTTGCAAGCGAAAGGAATTCAAACCAATGTGAGATAGAGGCCTGGCCAAGCACAACACATTTATCCTTCAACTTACCTTCTATGGTTCACGATCATGGAGGGGCCAAGTCAGGGCCTCCTTAGCCCTGTTCACCCAGCGTTCTTAGAGGAAAAGGTTTATTTCCTTTCCCAGGATTGCAAAGCAATCTTTCCTTGCCCCCTGCAGGGAGATAACCTGTCCAGAAATGAATGTGTCTCTCTAATCATATTCTTTAAATTATGGAACTTAGAAGTACTAAACCTAGGTCTAGTCTTTGATGTTTAGTTTCATTCCTTTTACTTAACTAGTTTGGATTGTGTTTCTGCTATTTGTAACTGAAAAGGTCTTGATGGGCCCCTATGTGCTAGATACTGAGGTAAGATTTTTGTGTACGTGAGAAACTATAATTATCCTCATTTTATAGATGGAGAAAGTGTGGCTCAGAGAAGTTCAGTGATTTATCCAAGGTCATACAACAAATAATTGAGAGTTCCTGAACAAAACTTTGTTCCTAATCATTGTGTGAGACATCTTCTAGATGATTTCCCGAGGTTGTTCACAATTCTCCGATTCTGATTTGACAGCTAAGCTCTACGGGAGAAAACGGAATGGAGCAGCCTTGATGGATGACCTCACTGGCATGTCCTCCGAAAAGATTTCATCAAAGGTTTAGCTTGCTAACTCCTCAACAAAGCTCCTAACAGCTGTGGGTTCTGTTTGTCATTGTCAAACTCAAGTGGTTCAGCATTATTCCTTGTCCTCCAAAACCAAGCATGCCTCCCAGGTGGATATTTATCACCTACTTTAAAAGAATGCATAATATTGGTGCCCAAAAGCAGGGTCAGCAACTCTCTATCTTCCGCGGCTCACAAACAAAATGAAAAGTAGGCAGCTTAAGGATGACAGACGGCCACAGCATCTTGTGCTAAAATCGGGGGTCTGGGTGGTAGTATCTTGAAAACAGACATTTAAATCCAAACAAAAAGAATTCTACTGTCGTAGGCCATTTGTAGTGCTATAAGGAAACACCTGAGGCTGGGTAATTTATTTAACAACAACAAAAAAAGATTTAATTAACTCACTGTTCTGCAAACAGTACAAGAAGTGTGGTGCCCACATCTGCTTCTGTTGAGGGCTTCTGAGAAAACTTACCATCGTGGCAGAAGGTGAAGAGGGAGCAGGCGTCTCATCTGGTGAGAGTGGAGCGAGAGAGAGAAGAGGAGGTGCTACACGTTGTTTTTTTTTCCTTGAGACGGAGTCTCGCTCCGTTCCTCAGGCTGGAGTGCAGTGGCGCGATCTCGGCTCACTGCAAGCTCCGCCTCCCGGGTTCGCGCCATTAGGAGCCTCAGCCTCCCCAGTAGCTGGGACTACAGGCGCACGCTACCGCACCCAGGTAATTTTGTTTTTGTATTTTTAGTAGAGACGGGATTTCACCGTGTTAGCCAGGATGGTCTCGATCTCCTGACCTCGTGATCCGCCCGCCTCAGCCTCCCAAAGTGCTGGGATTACAGGCGTCAGCCACCGCGCCCCGCCGGTGCTACACATTTTTTAAACAGCCAGGTCTCTGGAGAACTCACTCACTATCACAAGGACAGCACCAAGCCTTTCGTGAGGGATCCACTCCCATGCCCTAAACACCTCCCATCCCGCCCTACCTCCAACACTGGGGATTACATTTCAACATGAGATTTAGGAGAACTAAATACCCAAACTACATCATCTACTAAGGGTCGAAAACAAACACAACAAAATAAAGAACTACCTTCATTAAAGCCCTCAAACAGTAAGCCCATCTCATTCCATGGTACATTATGAATCACATCTTGTCCCATCAGCTTTCCCCCACTTTGTCAAAATAAAAAAAAAAAACTTCAGTGGATTGAGGGTATGATTGCAGTTTTCTCCTGTACTGCCCACTTATTACTGCCTAGACACTAGACAGCATTTAGAGGTGGTCCTAGTTTCTTCACTCCTTTCAGATGGATTCATCCCTTGTAGCTCCAAGAGGCAAGAGTAAGGGTTTAGTATAAGCAATCTGACCCAGTCCTGCTCCTCAGGCCATGAAAGTGTGTATATCCAATAGAACTCTTAGAGTACTAGTTACCTATTGCTGTTATTTAAAAAAAAATTACAAACTCAGCAGCTTAAAATAACACAAATTTATTCTCTTACACTTTGGAGACCAGAGGTCAACATGTGTTTTAAGGGGCTAAAATCAAGATGTTGGCAAGGCTATCCTTCCAAACGCTCCAGAGGCACATCTGTTTACTGCCTCTTCCAGCTTGTAACAGCTGAAGCATTCCTGAACTCCTGGCAGCATCGCTTCAATATCCACTTCCATGATCACACAGCCTTCTCGTCTCTTTGACATTCTTGCCTGCCTTTTATAAGGGCCATTAGGGTTATCTTCAAGGTCCACTGAATGATGTAGGATAATGCCATCTTATGAGTCTTAACCACATTCTGCAAACTTTCTGCAACATCTGCAACATTTGTGATACTCATGGGTTCCGGGGACTAGGATGTAGGCATCCTTGGAGAACCCTAATTCTGTCTACCATCATGAGGAAGGCCAAATTCCCACTGGACACTTGGCTGGAGAGGAGTATTTAAAATATAGATTTAAAAATAATAAGCTAGACAGTTTTCTAGGTGGACGGGAACAGGTATGTTTGAAAAACAGACATGCATTGTCATTTGTAGGAACAAGCAAATTTGCAACACGGTGCAATTAAGCCAAACACAACAAAACAAGGCCTGAAATCAGAAAAAAAAAAAAAAAAATAGGCTATAGTCCTCATTCTGCCACTAATCAGCTCTGTGAGAGCTTATATGAATTATTCAACCTCTCTAAACCTGCTATACTGTCTATAAAGTGGGAGACTTGCTCTCCTGACAGTGCTATTTTGAATACAGAAATAAAATTCATGTAAAACAATTAAGCCCAATGCTTGGAATATAATAACCTATAAATGTTAACCATTTATATGATAGTAATGATAATAACAATAATAATTTCTGATTGTTAAACTTGTGAAATAAGTAACAATATTGGCCAGGGAGGTTTGAAATTTCTTAGGTTTTTGTTGTTTTGTTTTTAGTTTTGTTTTTAAAGCAAGACTAGAAAACTATTTTTCTCAGAGACTGCCATAATTTTTGGACGTAAAAGAGATCATTTTTGCCTGAGGTCTATCTCTAGCAAACAAGAAGAAATTATTGATCCCCAACTTGTTATGCAACCCTGCACTCTTCATAGCAGGAGCTTAAAAAGACTAAGATGTGTTTTCCATCCTCAGGAGCCTTGCACTATGGTTAATGCTGACGAAGGCAACTTATTTAAAACACAGAGCAAAATGAGAGACAAGATTGAGTTGAGTCTAAATTATATAGAATGCTTTATAAGTAAAATAAAATTCCAGGAGTAAAACAGATTCATATGGGCTAGAGGAGTCAGGCAAGAGCACGGGCATAAACTAGGACTTGAAGAATGAATAATATTTAGATATACAGGAAGAGGGTAGTAGGAGACTTAGAAACCGGGATGGGCAGAGGCAAAGGCTAGTGGGCAAAGACAGTAACCATATTAGCCTGGAACCACGCATGGGTATGTCAGAGACCAAAGAAGGAGACAAGTGCTAGAATTTAAAAGAAAAAAAATAGCATAGCAAAGGTTAAGCATAGATAGAGACTTCTGGAGTCAGAATATTTGGATCTAGGTCAAGTCCTCGCCCTTTGCTAGCTTTGTGACCTTGGACAATTCATTAAACTTCTCTGATCCTCAGCTTTGTAGCCTATAAAATCAGGTTGATAATGTCTACCTCACTGTATTGCTGTAAAAACTGAAGGACATAATGAATGGGAAGCATTCATTAATATCCCTTGCAGATATTAATAGCGTAATAAATGTCACTTACAGTAGCAGTAGTATTAGTACTAATAGTAGTAGAATAATAATTCCAGATTCTGGAATCATAGATATTCCAATATTAAAAGGGTCACAGAGATTCTTATTCATTCCCCTCAGGTTAATAAAGAAGACAGCTGAAGTCCACGCAGACTTTCACCAACAGACTCAGAAGCCGCTGTTGTTTCCACCACACCTGTCAGATTCAGCATTTCTACTCCAAAATATCTAGTTGTTGGTGCACTTGAATATGCTGAATTCGTGCTGATTTAGGAATCCTTTTTAAAGGACTGCTGAGTTTTAGTTGCCTCTAGTCAGAGAAAGGATATGAGAAAGCCAAATTCTACAAATAGTTTTCACTCTGCATTAACCATTCCACCAAGAGCAGAAGAAACGGGACAAAGGTCAGTATGGGCTTAAATTCATGTGCCTGGTCTTCCTCCAGCCTACCTTTTGTCCAAACTTTCAGCTTAAAAAAAAAAAAAAAAAAAAAATCCACTTTGGTCTTCAGGAGTACAAACCAAGTCCATTAAAAAACTCTCATATATGTTGGGTCTTTTTTTTTTTTCAGAGTGCTCTGAAATTTCTCAGCCCTGGAAATATATGTAAAAATAATTTCACAAAACACTTGGTGTGATTCCTAATATAAACACTCGGAAATGCAGATTCTTAAATGAGTTGGTGCAGTAAGGGATGAGCAAACCATGTTCTTATACTGCCCCCTTCCGGCAAACAGCTGAAAGAGACAGCCTGCATATTTTGTGTTGAAGAAACTAGTTCAATTTCATTTAAAATAAAACTTCTTTTGTAATCTCTTTGCCCCAGCCCTGCTGATAGGCAGCTGTAGGTAATTTCTTTTGTTGCTTGAAAATGTTGCAAAAGATGAAAAAAATAATAATGTTAAAGTAAAGACATCTTTGGTGCTCTAGAAGGGCAAGAAGTAGGGAAAAATTACTCAGCTGTATTTGTATCAAGCAGGCACATGGAAGCTGGGAAAAAAAAACAGAACTCCCTCCTTGGTTTATGAGAATTGATGGTGTGAAATTTCCTCAGATGCCAAATTTAGCTAAAGCACAGGAGGACCATTAAATATAAGGTAAACAGAAGGAATACCCATCCTAGCTTTCTTTCTTAGAAAGACAGAAAGAAAGGCCAATTTCTACAATATTGTTGCTAAATAGTGATCAATTTGTGAAATGAATCCTGGCCTCTGAAAGCTTTTCCTTCCTGAAGCATGAAAAAACAAGGCTTAAGAGATTACTTAGGCCGGCATAATCCCTCTTCATCCAGATAAAGCCTGTTAGCTATGATAAGATAGGCTATACTGTAGCAACAAGCAGCCATAAAATCTCAGTGGCTTACACCAAGAAAAGTTTATTTCTCACACACATAAAATCACATGACCAGCCGGCGTGGTGGCTCATGCCTGTAATCCCAGCACTTTGGGAGGCCAAGGCAGGCGGATCATGAGGTCAGGAGATCGAGACCATCCTGGCTAACACGGTGAAAACCCGTCTCTACTAAAAATACAAAAAAATTAGCCAGGTGTGGTGGCGGGCATCTGTAGTCCCAGCTGCTCGGGAGCCTGAGACAGGAGAATGGCATGAACCCAGGAGGCGGAGCTTGCAGTGAGCCGAGATCGCGCCACTGCACTCCAGCCTGGGTGACACAGCGAGACTCCATCTCAAAAAAAACAAAATAAAAAGAAAATCACATGACCAAGGTTCATGATCCTCATCACACTGTATTCTAATTGCCTACCTATTTGTTTTCACAGCAGACCATGATATTCTTTGGGTAGGAACTACATCTATTCGGTTCTCTGTTGTGTCCCCAATACTTAGCACAACACCAGGCAAATAGAAGCTCAAAGAATATTTGTTCGATAAATGAAATAATAAAGGATAGATAAAGAAGTGAAGCAAACTAAATACCTCTGGGCATCATTTCCAGGAGCTCTGACTTCTCCCTTTCTAAATTTTAGGTGCGGTCCGCCTAGCAAATGTCCATTTTACACTGGGGTTCTTCCATCTGTTCCCCTAGGCCTCTGGCCATGGTGTCATGTCCATGTAACTTGTGTGATCTCTTTAAAGGTCTTCTTAGTGAGCCCTTGAAAAACCAATGATGTGAATCAACAATGGTTGTAGGTAAATATTCTTAGCCACCAGGCTTTGTGGTGCTTGCATTAGGGAGAGGATGATAGATGTAGAATACAGCCCACCGGAGTACTTAGGGATGGCTCCTCGGAGAACCACTTCACAAAATGGTACCAGTGCCAAGCACCAGAAATCAAAATGGAAATGCAAGACCCAGTGAGATCACAGGGGAGAAAGAAAAAGGGAAAACTTTTCCAGTTAGGGTTTAAAAAGAAAAAGAAATTTTGGCTCTTTGTAGTCCTGAATCCTACATGCAATTATCAAAGGGCTTAGGGATTATTATTTTTCACCTAAAGCAGATGAGGAGATGTGCTGTGGCATCGCAAATGCTAGGACATAAACATTCTGAACCCTAAACCTTGCAGTTTAACATTTATTGTACCAAGTACAATACCGAGTTTATCTATGTATAAGGTTTTAGAAAAGGAGCAATTCTATGTACTTGGAGATTAAAGATTGGTTTACAATTTGTATTAAAACAAAGAGCTGCTGGTCCCAAATCCTTTCTCCTTCCTGGCCCCAATAAATCTGATTCTTGCCTCCAACAGAGGATTGCCTTCCCTGCCCCTACCCTGTGGTTAGGGAGAGAACTGCACTGTCACGGGGCTTATATTTGCCTGATCTTTTGCATACTCACATTAGGCAATGATGACTATTTCAGGACTGCAGAATACTAAGTGAAGAACAGATAGATTATATAGTGTGCCTCCTAAGTGGCCTGTTGCTATGGTTTCCCACTGAAAGAACAGAATTCTCGCCATTAGGTTACCTGAAATCTGCAGGACTGCACCAAAATGTTTCTGCAGAGAAGAGGACTGTCCGTTAAACACAGCTCCATCTGATCAAATCCAGTCTCAGATCAGCAGGGAGCATAATAAGTTTTTGGAAGCATGACTTCAGCAGTAGGATTTGCAGGACATTTGTGGGACTGAAACTGAGGCATTGCCCTCTGTTGATGAGTGACCTTTCCTATATTTGTTATCTATGTCCTCTATGCCAAAAAATTATTGAATCTGAACCACCTGGGCATGAAAATGGGAACACAATGCTCCTGTACTTAAAACCCTCCAAAGGCTTTCCATTGCTCTTAAGATAAAAATCCAAATCCTCTTGAGTGCCTTGCAGTTCTTTGCATGGTCAGACCCCAACTGCTTCTTCATCCTCATCTCACCCCACTCCATTTACGCCTTCTGACAGACTCTCCATTTTCGTTTTATAGCACTTATCGACATTTGAAATTAACTGTAGGATTTTGTGCTTCTTTAATATATATATGCCCCATTAAAATAGAACTTTAAAGTCATGGGCTATGTCTTTGTTATCTTTGCTATATCCCCAACACCTACTATAAAACTTGGCACATTCTATGCTCATTTAATTAGCAATTAGAGGACTGAATGTCTACTTATTCATTGAACAAGTAATAAACTCAAAAAAAATTTAAAAGAAGCCTTGCCCTCAGATAGCTTATGAATACAGTACAAGGAAATATGTCTGGGCAAACAAATAGCTATATACCAATCAAACAGCAATTTCTTGTTATCTCCTGGAGACCTTGTGCTGACCATGATGGGTAAGTAATGCCCATGCATTTAACACAGGTGTGCTAGACACATGTCTGAAGGACATGCTAAAAGGTACCTCAACCAGTCTAGTAGTAACTCTTAGCTCATTAAAAACCTTCAACCACAATAAAAGAAGCCCAGAGATTCTATAAGGAAGACAGAAAATACTTTGAAGGGTATTTATAGGGATAGAGTGACATTTATCCCCTCTCTCTCCTCAAGTCACCTGAAAGGTTGGCAAGAGAATTCCTTAGGGAGATGGGAGGAGAGAAACCCAGAGTGTGTGGAGAAAAGAGGAGGTAGGTACTAGCTGGACCAGAGTCCTCTTAAAAAGACTCTTGCTCTAGGATGAAGGGAAGCCAGCAGTGTACTGCCAATAGGCAGGAGCTAAGGGAAAGTCAAGAGCCTAAGAGGGCAGAATGTGCTCCTTATTGGGTACTTAAAGAGTTCTTATAAGTGCCCTATGTCAGGAAGAGCCAAAAGGTTGCCTTGTCATGAAAGAAACCACTGGCAACCAAATAAACCAGCATCAGGCAAATAATACTTGCCCTTTGTTTGTAAATTTAGCACACATACTTCATATACACATATACATGCTCTCTCGTGCACGTTATTTCTCATTCTCTCTCTCTTTCTGTCTCTCTCTCACACACACATGCTCAATGTTTTACTCTAGAGGAGCCAGAGCACAGATGAATTGGGGAGAAGAGGTGGAGAAGGCAGAGCAGAGAATGAGTCCGTGGCCTTTCCCCACTGGTGGACTGAGGACTCGGTGGCAGGCCTAGGAGGAAGGTTGGCCAGACAGAAACGTTGACTTGAATGAGAGATTAGAGTTTTGATCAAGGTTGAACTGAAATTCTTAACACCTGAATGATGAGACTGTACTAATACCTGAAGGCATATAAGATTTGCCTAAAAAATCTTTTGCCATAGGGAAGGAGAACCCAGAGAATGTAGGTGAAGGTAGTGCTTAGAAAATAATGAAGCTAGAGACAGAAACTAGATAAGTGATTGCCTGGAGCCTCAGTGTAGGAGAGAGGATGGGGGTAGGACAGAAATGAGAAATGACTACTCATGGTTATTGAGTTCCTTTTCTAGCTAATGAAAGTGTTCTAAAATTGACTGTGGTGATAGTTGTACAATTCTGTGAACATACTAAGCACCACAGAATTTCACACTTTAAATGGGTGAATTGTATGATACCTGACTTGTATTTCAATAAAGCTCTTTTAAAAAAATAACAATGAAGCTGACTCCTGATTGCACCTTCTCACATCCAGTCTGTACAATAAACCAACTTCATAAAATAGAAAATAATAAGTTTAATGAGAAGAGTAAAAGTAAAGTACAATAGGATTTCCAAGTTGAAGTAATCAGCTAAAAACCTCTGCTTAGGAAATTACTTGATTTACCAACCAATGTTCTAGGAATATTTGGAATAATAGAATCATGCTTGTACTTATTAAATATGCAAGATGCATTCCTATTTTTCTCCTCCTTTAGCAAAAATTATTCATGAAAAAGATAAATTTCTCATCAACTCCCAGGAGAATTGTGTATCCTGCAACCGTAGATAATTCAGTAAGTCTTGTGACTATAAAAGGATGATATCTTATATCTGAATATATTATTGCATGCAAAGAACTTTTCAAGGACAAGTGTTTCTCATTCAATCATAACCACACTGAATGATTGGTAGAGGAATTATATCTGCATTTTACACACAAGGAATGGAAGACTAAAACAGGAGTCTGCAAATTATGGCCCACTGGCCAAATTCACTCTGTCACCTGTATTTGCATAGCCCATGAGATAAGAATAATTTTTACATGTTTAAGTCATTGAAAAAAAAATCAAAAGAAACATAGTATCTCATGAATACTGAAAATAATATGAAATTCAAATTTCAGTATTCATAAACTTTTATCAAAACACAGCAAATGCTCATTTATTCATATATTATGTCATGCTTTCATGCTGCAATGACAAAGATGAGTTTTTGTATGACAGAGATTGTATAGCTGGCAATGCCTAAAATATTTAGTATTTGTCTTTTAAGAAAAAGTTTGCTGACTTCTTCTCTAAAAGGTTGAATGACCTCTCATTTCACATGCTTAGTTAGCTGTAGAAAGAGGCATAAGATCACTAATTAAGGTCATAAATCATAGTATTCTATTCCCTATACAATAACAATAATATTTGTAGTATTTATATGTTCATTTCCCTCTTCTGTTGGGCCACCAAACTTTCTTTTGGAAATGAAATCTTACAAAACTATTATCATCATCATCATTATTATTAATATTATTATTATTATTATTAAGACAGAGTCTCACTCTGTCACCCAGGCTGGAGTGCAGTGGCGCAATCTTGGCTCACTGCAACTTCCATCTCCCAGGTTCAAGAGATTCTCCTGCCACAGCCTCCCAAGTAGCTGGGATTACAGGTACCTGTCACCATGCCTGGCCAATTTTTGTATTTTTAGTAGAGATGGGGTTTCACCATGTTGGCCAGGCTGGTCTCAAGCTCCTGGCCTCAAGTGATCCGCCTGCCTCAGTCTCCCACAGTGCTGGGATTACAGACATGAGCCACCGCACCTGGCTTGAAAGGCCCTTCCCCCATTTCTGACTTTCTTAACTCTTAAAAATCCCCTATGTCTCAAATTACAATACCACATCTTCAGATATCCATCATGTTAATCTAAAATAAGTTCTGTAGTCATCCAACAGTTTTTTTCTGCCTGCTGCACAGGCAAAAACCAATTCGCTGAGACCACAATATTGTAGTAAAGAAAAAAATTAATTAATGTGAGGCCAGCCACTTGGGAGCTCTGGAGTTTTCATGCAAATCAGTCTCATGGAGGCTCAGAGGTTAGGGTTTTTCAAGAATAGTTTGCTGGGCAGGGTGCTAGGGAATGGGAAATGTTGATTAGTTGGGGATGAAATCATAGGGGTATGTAAAACAGTTCTTGTGCTCTGAGCCAGCCTCTGGGTGGGAGCCACAAGACTGGTTGAGTCATGAGTTGTGGGTCCGAGTAGAGTCAGTTGGTCATCAGAAAGGCAAAAGTCTGAAAACCATCTCAAATGGCCATTCTTAGGTTCTTTAATACTGATGTTATCTATACGAACAATTATAAATTTTGTGACCCTGGAACAATGGCCAGTTATCACTTAACCATGCCCACGTCTTAGCAGAAGTCAGCCCCCTCTCATATTCCTAACCTTGTGGGCTTTCATTAGTTTTTACAAAAGGGGTTTAGTTTGGGGAAGGGTTATTATCATTCTTGCCTCAAGGGTAAATTGTAAACTAAATTCTTCCCCAAGTTAGCGTGGCCTATAGCCAGGAATGACCAAGGACAGCTTGGAGGTTAGAAGCGAGATACAGTCAACTATGTCAGATTCTCTTACTGTCATAATTTTGCAAAGGCAGTTTCAGTTCCATTTTACACTCTCTGACAGGACCCTGCAGTCAACTATAGAGTGCTATGAACCAGGAAGAACCTTAATAACCATATAATTCAGGAGTCGGCGAACTTTTTCTGTAAGGGCCAAATTGTGAATATTTTAGCTTTGCAGGCCATACTGTCTCCGCAATAACCATTCAATTCTGTCATCATAGCACAAAAGCAACTATAGATAATACCTAAATGAATGTCATTCCAATAAACCCTTATTTAGAAAAACAGACAGATGGCTGGATTTGGGCCATGAACTGTAGTTTGCCAACCCCTGATGTAGCCTATACCCTTATCTTACATGTTGTGAAACTGAGTATTAAGAGAGTACAATAGCATGAATGTTTATGTCCCCTCAAATTCATATGTTAAAATCCTAACCCCCAATGTAATGATATTAGGATGTGGAGCCTTGGAAGGTAATTAGGTCATGTGTGTGGAATCTTCATGATTGGGATTAGTACCCTTATAAAAGGGACCATAGAGAGATCCCCACATACCTTTCCACCATGTGACCTCACTGTGAAAGGACAGCTATCTATGAGGAAGCAGGTCCTCACCAGACACTGAATCTGCTGGCTCCTTGGTTTGGAACTTCCCAATCTCCAGAATTGTAAAAAATAAGTTTTTGTTGTTGATAAACCACTCAGTCTATGGTATTTTGCTATACAGACCAAATAGACTAAGACAGAAGGAAAGTGACTTGAA
The DNA here is from genome assembly GCF_006542625.1 of Nomascus leucogenys. Lineage (NCBI taxonomy): Eukaryota > Metazoa > Chordata > Mammalia > Primates > Hylobatidae > Nomascus > Nomascus leucogenys. The sequence goes on along the minus strand of NC_044382.1, from coordinate 15,425,789 downwards.
AATTAGAATCCATCTTCCTGACCCACAGCCTAGTACAATGTGTTGCTACTGAGAGGTGACAGCGTGCTGGCAGCCCTCGCAGCCCTCGCTTGCTCTTGGCGCCTCCACTGCCTGGGCACCCACTCTGGCCACACTTGAGGAGCCCTTCAGCCTGCCGTTGCACTGTGGGAGCCCCTTCCTGGGCTGGCTGAGGCCAGAGCCAGCTCCCTCAGCTTGCGGGGAGGTGTGGAGAGAGAGTCGCTGGCGGGAACCGGGGCTGCACACGGTGCTTGCGGGCCAGCACGAGTTCCGGGTGGGTGTGGGCTCGGCAGGCCCCACATTTGGAGTGGCCAGCCGGCTCCGCTGGCCCTGGGCAGTGAGGGGCTTAGCACCTGGGCCAGCAGCTGCTGTGTTCAACTTCTCACCGGGCCTTAGCTGCCTCTCCACGGGGCAGGGCTCAGGACCGCTGCCTGTGGGCTCCTGCGCAGCCCAAGCCACCACGATGAGGACCGCCCCCTGCTCCACGGCGCCCAGTCCTATCGACCACCCAAGGGCTGAGGAGTGCGGGCGCATGGCACAGGACTGGCAGGCAGCTCCACCTGTGGCCCCTGTGCAGGATCCACTGGGTGAAGCCAGCTGGGCTCCTGAGTCTGGTGAGGACTTGGAGAATCTTTATGTCTAGCTAAGGGATTGTAAATACACCAATCGGCACTCTGTATCTAGCTCAAGGTTTGTAAACACACCAATCAGCACCCTGTGTCTAGCTCAGGGTTTGTGAATGCACCAATCCACACTCTGCATCTAGCTACTCTGGTGGGGACTTGGAGAACCTTTGTATTGACACTCTGTATCTACCTAATCTAGTGGGGACGTGGAGAACTTTTGTGTCTAGCTCAGGGATTGTAAATGCACCAATCAGCACCCTGTCAAAATGGACCAATCAGCTCTCTGTAAAACAGACCAATTGGCTCTCTGTAAAATGGACCAATCAGCAGGATGTGGGTGGGGCCAGATAAGGGAATAAAAGCAGGCTGCCCGAGCTAGCAGTGGCAACCTGCTCAGGTCCCCTTCCACACTGTGGAAGCTTTGTTCTTTCACTCCTTGCAAAAAATCTTGCTGCTGGTCACTCTTTGGGTCCACATTGCCTTTATGAGCTGTAACACTCACCGCGAAGGTCTGCAGCTTCACTCCTGAAGCCAGCGAGACCATGAACCCACCGGGAGGAATGAACAACTCCAAACGCACTGCCTTAAGAGCTGTAACACTCACCGCGAAGGTCTGCAGCTTCACTCCTGAGCCAGCGAGACCACGAACCCACCAGAAGGAAGAAACTCCAAACACATCCAAACATCAGAAGGAACAAACTCCGGACATGCCTCCTTTAAGAACTGTAACACTCACCGTGAGGGTCTGCGGCTTCATTCTTGAAGTCAGTGAGACCAAGAACCCACCAATTCTGGACACACTACAACCTGACATTGTCCTAAAAAAGGCTTAGACTGACAAATCTAAGATACTCAAAAACCCAAAGAAATTAATGGAGCCTCTAAATCTTTGGAAATTAGAAGGGGATATAATTTCATTTCTTTTTTGAAACATGCAGGAATAGGTAAGAATAAATACTGCTTTTGCAAAGCCAACCTTCCTTGCAAATAGCACGAATGTTACTATCTTGAGCATAGCTTTCCTATGAAACTGAACACCGGGATAAATATTGAAAAGAGCTTGTCTTCTCCAAGAAATTTTTGTGGTACACATGATTTTGAAGACAAATGTATTTTAAAATACCAGATCAATTAAAAATGCAATCAATTGCATTTGTTGAGCACCCACCATGTCAAAACACAATGCCTAAAACTTCTTCATACCTAAAAAGACTGCCCCTCAACAAGTAAAATTCACCACTTGTTCCTGCAATTCCATTCCCTTTTCATCACATTAAAGATAACTTTATTGCAAGGTGTTATAGGTTGAATTGTGTCCCCCTAAAATTAAAATGTTGAGGTTCTAAACTCCAGTCCTTGAGAATGTGACCTTTCTTGGAAATAGAATAGTTGTGTATGTAATTAGTTAAGATAGTCATTATGGCAGGTCCTAACGCAATATTACTAGTCTCTTTTGAAAGGAGAGCATTTAGACAGAGACATGCACACAGAAAGAATACCATGTGAAGATGAAGTTTGAGATACAGGTGATGCTTCTTCAACCAAAGAATACCAAAGATGGCCAGAAAACCACAAGAAGCTAGGAAACACAAATTAAATGGATTCTATTTCAGAGCCCTCAGAAAGAACCAACCCTGACAACACCCTGATCTCAGACTTCTAGTTTCAAAACTGTGAGACAATACATTTTTGTTGGTTAAGACACCCAGTTTTCAATACGTTGTTACAACAGCCCTAGAAAATTGATACAAAAAGGTTTACACGTCTATATCTAGCCCATACAATAGAGGTCCCCAACCCCCAGGTCATGGCCTGTTAGGCACCTGGCCACACAGCAGGAGGTGAGTGGTGGGTGAGCGAGCAAAGCTTCATCTGTATTTATAGCCACTGCCCATTGCTTACATTACCACCTGAGCGCCACTTCTTTTCAGATCAGCGGTGGCACCAGAGTCTGATAGGAGCGAGAACCCTATTGTGAACTGCACACGCAAGGGATCTATGTTGCATGCTCCTTATAATAATCAAATCCCTGATGATCTGTCACTGCCTCCTGTCACCTCTAAATGGGAATGTCCAGTTGCAAGAAAATAAGCTCAGGGCTCCCACTGATTCTACATTATGGTGAGTTGTGTAATTATTTCATTATATATTACAATGTAATAATAATAGAAATAAAGTGCACGATAAACACAAAGTGCTTGAATTATCCCGAAAATATCCCCCACTGTCACCTTGTCCATGGAAAAATTATCTTCCATGAAACCAGTCCCTGGAGCCAAAAAGGCTAGAGACCGCTGCCCTAGAATATAAGTGCTTTAGAACAGATATGTTCTTTTTATTTATTCATCCATTTGTTCCAAAACACTTTTTACTAAATGCCAGATTCTGTGATTATTCATTGTTTTTATGTCCCAGAACTTATCACAAAATCTGACTTACTGCAGACATTTGATAAATGTTTAATGGATAAATGAATAAAGGTAGATGATAAGATTTGGCTGTGTCTCCACCCAAATCTCATCTTGAATTGTAGTTCCCACAATCCCCATGTGTTCTGGGGAGCGACCTGGTGGAAGGTAATTGAATCATAGGGGCAGGTACCTTCATACTGTTCTTGTGATAGAGAGTTCTCATGAGCTCTGATGGTTTTATAAGTGCCTTCCCCCCTCCCCCACTTTTGCTTGACACTTCTTCTTGCTACCACCATATCAAGAAGGACATGTTTGCTTCTCCTTCTGCCATAATTGGAAGTTTCCTGAGGCCTTCCCAACAATGCTGAACTGTGAGTCAATTAAATAGCTTTCCTTTATAAATTACCTGGCCCTTGTCCTTTTAGCAGCATAAGAGCAAAGTAATACAGTATACCGGTACCAGGAGTGGGGCACTGCTGTAAAGATACCTGAAAATGTGTAAGTGACTTAGGAACTGGGTAATAGGCAGAGGCTGGAACAGTTTGGAAGGCTCAGAAGAAGATAGGAAAATGTGGGAAAGTTTGCAACTTCCTAGAGATTTGGAGGGCTCAGAAAACAGGAAAATGTGGGAAAGTTTTGAACTTCCTAAAGACTTGTTTAATGGCTTTGACCAAAATGCTGATAGTCATAATGGACAATGACATCCAGGCTAAGGTAGTCTCAGATGGAGATGAGGAACTTCTTGGGAACTGGAGTGAAGGTTACTCTTTCTATGCAAAAAGACTGGTGGCATATTGCCCCTGCCCCAGAGATCTGTGGAACTTTGAACTTAAGAGAGATGATTTAGGTTATCTGATGGCAGAAATTTCTAAGTGGAAAGCATTAAAGAGGAAGCAGAGCATAAAAGTTTGGAAAATTTCGAGCCTGATGATGCAAAAGAAAAGAAAAGCCTATTTTCTGGGGAGAAATTCAGGCTTGTTGCAGAAATTTCGATAAGTAACAAGGAGCTGAATGTTAATAACCAAGAAAATGGGGAACATGTCTCCAGGACATGTAACAGACCTTCATGACAGCTCCTCCCATCACAGACCTGGAGGCCTAGGAAGGATAGTGGTCTCCTGGGCTGAGTTCAGGGCCCTCCTTGCTGTGTGCAGCCTTGCAACCTGGTGCCCTACAACCTAGCCACTCCAGCCATGGCTAAAAGGAGCCAAAGTATAGCTCAGGCCATTGCTTCAGAGGGTGCAAGCCCCAAGCCTTGGCAGCTTCCACGTGGTGTTGGGCCTGAAGGTGTGCAGAAGTCAAGAAGTGAGGTTTGAGAACCTCTGCCTAGGTTTCAGAGGATGTATGGAAACACCTGGATGTCCAGGCAAAAGATTGCTGCAGGGATGGAGCCTCATGGAGAACCTCTGCTAGAGCAGTGCAGAAAGAAAATGTGGAGTTGAGATCCCACACAGAGTCCCTACTGGGACACTGCCTAGTGGAGCTGTGAGAAGAGGACTGCCATCCTCTAGACCCCAGAATGCTACATTCACCAAAAGTTTGCACCATGTGCCTGGAAAAGCCACAGACACTCAACACCACTCCATGAAAGCAGCCAGGATGGGGGCTATACCCTGCAAAGCCAAAGGGCAGAGCTGCCCAAGGCCATGGGAGGCTAGCTCATGCATCAGCGTGACCTGGATGTGAGACATAGAGTCAAAAGAGATCATTTTGGAACTTTAAGGCATAATGACTGCCATAGTAGATTTCATACTTGCATGGGGCTTGTAGCACCTTTGTTTTGGCCAATTTCTCCCATTTGGAACAGGTGTATTTACCCAACGTCTGCACCCCCATTGTATCTAGGAAGTAACTAACTTGCTTTTGATTTTACAGACTCATAGGTGGAAGGGACTTGCCTTGTCTCAGATGAGACTTCGGACTTGGACATTTGAGTTAATGCTGGAATGAGTTAAGACTTTGGGGGACTGTTGGGTAGGCATGACTGTGTTTTGAAATTTTTGAAATTTTGGAGGGGCCAGGGGGTAGAACGATATGGTTTGACTGTGTCTCCACCCAAATCTCATCTTGTAATTCCCATAATCTCCACATGTCATACGAGGGACCTGGTGAGAAGTAATTGAATCATGGGGACAGTTACCTCCATGCTGTTCTCATAAGATCTGATAGTGAGTGAGTTCTCACAAGATCTGATGGTTTTATAAGGGACTTTTTCCCCTTTTGCTCAGCACTTCTCCTTGCTGCTGCTTGGCACAGAAGGACATGTTTTCTTCCCTTTCTGCAATGATTGTAAGTTTCCTGAGTTCTCCCCAGCCATACTGAACTGTGAGTCAATTAAACCTGTTTCCTTTATAAATTACCCAGTCCCATGTATGTCCTTATAGCAGCATAAAAAGGAACTAATACAGTAGACAAAAAGGAAGGGAGAAATGGAAAAAGGAAAAAATACAAGTGAATGTACTCAAAGTTCTTTTCTTGAAAGTGCTCAAAGTAGTGTTAGGGAGACAAACCTTAGACATGTGAAGATGTCTTGTATTACAAAGCAGTATAGAATAAATGGCCCAGATATTGAGTACCATCTGAACTCAGGAGACATCATAGGTAAAGTCAGATGTGAGGTGTGTATTAAAGTTTTTTGTTTGTTTCTGTTTTGGGGTGTTTTATTTAGCAGCATTAATCAAATTTGAATTTGATGAAGAGACTCATCACATATGCATAAAAATCACTGTTTTTTAAAAAGCACATTGATCTTCTTATAAAACAAGAAATGCTTAAGTAATGCATATAACCATTATCTAGTCATTATTACTTCTAGGATTTTTTAATGTTAGGTTTTCTTAATTCATGGCATATTTTTGTTTGAAGCAACAAAATTCCAAAGTAGGATTTTGCTTAGGCCAGTGGTTTTCAAATTTTAGAGTGCCCAAGAATTACATGGAGAAATATGAAGCATGATGGAAGTCCTGGGCCCCACACTAGTCCATCTCAACTAGCATCTCTAGGGCAGAACCAGAGAATTTGCCTCTTAAATATTCATCCCTCATGTAATTTCTCTACAAGTGGTGTGTGGAGAACATGGCCTTAGGCCTTTGTTGTCATGAAAACTGAACTTCTGTTTAATGGTAAAGACATTATAATTTTATTTAAAAATACTTTGCCAGGAGCAGTGGCTCACGACTGTAAACCCAGCACTTTGGGAGGCCCACGTGGGCAGATGGCCTGAGCTCAGGAGTTTGAGAGCACCCTGGACAATGGTAAAACCCTGTCTCTACAAAAAATACAAAAACTAGCTTGGCATGGTGGCAGTCACCCGTACTCCCAGCTACTTGCAGGGATGAGGTAGGAGGATTGCTTGGGCCTAAGAGGTTGAGGCTGCAGTGAGTCAAGGTTGCACCACTGCACTCCAGCCTGGGCAACAGCGTGAGACCCTGTATCCACAAAACAAACAAACCTCTATAGTAGAGAGTAAATAAATGTAAATATCTCAAAAACCATTGATTGTGGTTTGGGATGTTTTGTTTTTGTTTTCATTCTGAGTTTGGGTTCATTGTTTTGGGGGGTTTTTTGCTGATTTTTCCAAGTCTGTATTTTTTCCAGTATCTTCCAGATACTAATCACCTTCCAAGATTGCAAGATTTTGTCTTCAACTGACAATTAATTCATTAATTTAAGGGAGAACTATGGCTTGGTTAGTATCATCTGCCTTTTTTTTTTTGATTTCTCAATGCATTAACTATGCCTCTAAAAATTAGAAAGCTTAAACATACACCAAATTCTATGAAGTTGCAGAAAGGTTGAATGTTTTGTTTTGAAGCCAATTTTATAATCTTGAAAAAATCAAACTACTTCTTAAATACACATAGTATCATAAATTCAAAACATCTCCCTGATCTGTATTTGGTACCCCAAGTTGATGACAGGGTCCACTGACCATTATTATCAATGAGTGTGTGCCAGCCATCAATAGACAGCACAGTATTTAAAACCTTAAAAATTTTCATTCTTCCTACTCTCTGAGAAAATGTTTTCTATAGAAGGACATTTACAATCATCAGGCTAGCAAGTCTTGATCACTGGACTGAACTATTAGCATATATAAAGTCAAATATGCCTTTGCAGATGCTTATAACAAAATATCCATTCCTTTGCCCTCCTCCCTAAAAAACACCATTTTTATATTCTTATGTGAAAAGATTTGGAGCCATGCTGATAAAAGCTAATTAACTGAGCACTTACTATTTACCAAGCACTATGATAAGCACTTCAAATTCAAATATCAATTTATCAACATGACAGCCTGTGATAGAAGTTTCATTATCATTCTCATTTTACAATTTAGAAAACTGGTGATTAACTGGCTGAGATCTAACAGTTATTAAGTAACAGAGATGAGGTTTGAATTTGTGGTCATCTGACTTCAACTCCTGTGCTACAAGTTTTCCTCCAAATTATCAGATTTTGGTGAAGTAGAATGAGAACTGGGCTGAGATCCAAGAGATAAAAATGTTCTTCTCTCAGCTGTGATACAAAGTAACTGGGTAGTTTTGACCATGATATTTACCCTCTTTGGGTTTCCGTTTCCTCTTCTATAAAGAGTGGTAATTGGACTACTAGATGAATAATAAAATTGCTTCCAACACTAATATACCATGATTTAAGAGCAGCCACTTTGCACAAAATGAGGAATAGAAAGACAATGGGAGCCATCTGGATGTGAAAATGATGAATGGCAAAAGCTTTTGGAGGGGATAGTCTCGGATTAGCATTCAGTGCCTTGGGGCCCACACACCACATTGCCAGTCTCCTGCAAATTGCCTGCAGCTGCACTAACCTAGCCTCTTAGACTGCAGAACCCTTGACAAATTTTTCAAGGTATTTAGCCTTGGGTTTCCCTAAGAACTCATCTAACCCATAAAAATTAGAGGTCTTGTAATTTTGCCAATTTTGCTGTTAGAAGTGTAACAAAGCTTTTTTGTCAGAATTAAATTATCCCTTCATTCCAGATAGCAAGAATGCCTTTGCAAGTTCTTTCTCGAGTAGCTGATAGTAGAGGATTTTCACATCAGTAAAAAAATGAAAACCATCTAAAGAAACAATCATAATGATATCATGATGGAAGAAAAGCTGTGTTAATCTCAGGAGCTATGTGTCTGTATCCACTTTTACAGGGCCATGCCTCAAAAATTCACAACCTCAATCCATAATTCCCAAGATTTCTACAGAATTTTAGGGATTTATATTCTCATTATTACTACTTACTCTTATTTAGAAATCCTTCTTAAGTTTCAGTCTCACTCATGCTAGCCTCCCATTATTTTCTTTCTACCCTACGTGAACCCAAATGTCTTCCAAATTATAATTCCCACAAGGCAGCGCTGGTGATGACAAAAGAGGATCTCTTCATAGCATACAGAGCAAACAGTCCTAAATCTAATATTACAAATCCCTGTTCTTAAAAATTTCAAAGCCATCTTTGCCATTGGGAATTTTTAAATGGCTATATTTTGTCTTGACGTCCTGGCATCTCTCATCAGGTTGCTTGGCCCTCTCTTCATCTCCCTGGACCCTTGGGATACTCTCTCAAAGTCATATATCCAAAATGTTTTTATGCAGAAATGCTGGCTACTTCTCTTGCATTATGCTTCCAGACCATGTCTAGTGCCTATTTATTCATACCCAAAAAGTATTCTACTACTGGCATGCCAATTTACAGTAAATTACTTTTAACTACATTGTCTGCTACCCAATCTTTGTACAATTATGTTATTGGAATATAAGTGGGATCTTTATGGCCCAGTCTCACCACAGTGTATTATTTAAACAAACAAAAAGGAATTCTGATTCTGACTCTTCAAGTTAACTAAGATTTGATTTAAAACAAAATAATACTTCACTGCTTCACACTGATAGTGGCAGGAGGCAGACAAATGCCTAGGCAGATAGGGGTGGGTCCTCGGTGAAACCCCACCTTCAAACCAAAGACAGTTTAAAGCCTGAAAGCCAAGCTACAAGTCTTGAATAAATCCGTGGACCAGATTAAGAGCCTCTCTTCCCATCTTGCATGCTTTCCTGTCATTGATCCCTACCCCTTCATCTATTTACATATACTTACCCTTCCCTAATTGTTTTTTAACACTGTTGTATCCATCTTTGAGTGGTGCCTTTGTTTTAGCCTTTTTTTTGCATACTCACAAACCAATCAGCATGCACTCACCCATTCTGAGCCAATAAAAGCCCTGGGCTCAGCCACACTTAGAGACTGCTCACCTTTGGGTACCCGACTTCAGAGAGGAGGCTGCCCTCTTGGATCCCCTCCCCACTGAGAGCTGTCATTCAATAAAACTCCCTTCACACTTCAGTTGTCAGTGTACCCTCATTATTCTTGGATGTGGGACAAGAACTCGGGACCTGCTGAATGTGGGTACAAAGGAAGACCGGAACACTGTAGCCCTCTGCCCTTCACTGGCAGAGGGCAGCTGCCCCACATGATGGGAAGCAGTGGTGAGGTGGAAGCAGCAGCAGGGCCAGTCCCCAGAGCCACAAGCCTGAGTGGGACAATGGGAGTAAAAGAGCTATTGGCATGCTGTAACACCCCCATAGGGATTTGGGGTCACTGGCATCCCTGTTCAGGTGCCACTGTGTTCTCCTCATCCAGACACCACTGCCCAAGGCAAAAACAGGTCATGTACACCCAGCCCAACTGCAGGTTGAGTGCAGATCCTGCAGCAAGCATTAGATACGGGCAGGAGCGCAAGTCAAGTGCTTCCTGCTGGGCCAAATAGGTGGGATACCTCCTGCGGCAAGCCTGGGCCAGAGCAAGGCCTGGGCAGGGGTGTCACCAGCCACAGAGATCTCCAGCTGGAAAAGCAGCTCTGAAAGAAATCCTGTGCCAACACCTTAAAATTCTTCTTCTCCCATTTCTCTCCACTGCCAACTTTCATGTTAACTGCCCCAAATTGTTCTCCCCATTCTTCACTCTTCATTTTTGAAAAAAAAAAAATTACCCAATATGCTTATCTTCACAGACACTCCTATTTTCTCATTCCCCTCTAGAACCCCCTTTTGTAGTGGCATAACACTTTTTGTTAATTTTTTTGCATTTTTAAATTTTGCAATACCTCTCAGCCCATTTTGAAATAAACCACTCCTCATTCTTAGTTCATTCATTGGTCTAATCAACATAACAGGTAAACGGAGAGATAGCATGGGTAGGAACAACATTTTCATCAAGTAGTGGAAAAGAAAAGGGCAGTGTGAGTACTTATGCATTTTTATTTCTGTCCCTTTTACAAATAAATTAACATTTTTGAATGAATGGAAAAACCAAAACAAATGAATTGCAGTAGACTCATGCAGTGACAATTGTCATGTCTGGAGTTCTTAGGATTTACAGAGATAACATGGCAGAAATAAATTAAAGTTCTTTTTGACATAATAAAAGGCACCTTGAAAAGAGGTTTAACTTGAGAACTGTACCTGGAAAATGACAGCTGTGAATTAATTTGAATGCAGCAACATATATTAAAGGAACCAAAAACAACTATTTACTACACATACAAAAGAATCTTCTGTAGATCTAGGCAACATTCAGGCAACAGAACAAAACAGAACCCTATATAAAGAAGTCCAGTCCAACAGAGTATTGACATCAAAATCCATATGCAAGAGGCCAGGCGCGGTGGCTCACGCCTGTAATCCCAGCACTTTGGGAGGCTGAGGCGGGCGGATCATGAGGTCAAGAGATCAAGATTGTCCTGGCTAACATGGTGAAACCCCGTCTCTATCAAAAATACAAAAAATTAGCCAGGCGTTTTGCAGGCACCTGTAGTCCCAGCTACTAGGGAGGCTGAGGCAGAAGAATGGTCTGAACCTGGGAGGCGGAGCTTGCAGTGAGCCGAGATCACGCCACTGCACTCCAGCCTAGGCAACAGAGCAAGACTGCATCTCAAAAAAAAAAAAAAAAAAATCCATTTGCAAGAAAGCTCCTTAACCTGTTAAAGTTTATTGATTGCAAACAAAATAAATGATCCTGACTAATTTAAACAGAATAGAATATCATTATAAAAAATATGAAGGAATGCAAAGAATAGAGAGAAAGGTTTAAATCTGGCTATCTCTCTCCCCTGCTGGAAATGCTTAAATAAATTTCTTCTAACTATAATTAAGATCAAGACCAAACCATCAACATTGCCTACAAATTGTGGATGACCTGGCTCCTTCTTCCCACTCCAGCAGTTTATTCTACCTCTCTCTCCATGTTGCACTCACACTGGCCACTTTGTGGTTCCTTATCTATCATTGTCCCCTAGCCACAGGGCCTTTGCACATGTCCTTCCCTCTCTCTAGATGCTCTTCCCTCCCACCTCCCCCACTTCAACTAGTTCTCATCTACTTATCCTACAGGCAAAAGATAAAGCTGCACTTCTCAGGTTAATGAGTTTGGATGTTGATATCTACATAAAAGTCTAAATAAAACAACAAAACAAAATTATTAACTCCAACAGGGAACAAAAAGTATAATAAAAGAAAAACAATTATTGTATACCACATGCCTAAGGCATGAATAGTGTTTACAGACATCAGTCATATTGCTGAACACTGAATTTTCTGACCAAAATTATGATATAACTCTATTGGGTGTGAGGTGTTGGTGCAGGAGAACAGGACAGTAATTACAAGTATTATTGGACTACTAGATGAATAATAAAATTGCCTTTATTTTAGGGGGAAACAGGGAGGGGGTGGTCAGGAAGTGGAGGGGGAGAAAGCTAAATCTCTTCTTCCACAATGGAAAGGTCTCAAAAGTGTGCCCTAAACTGAAAAAAATAGCTGTAAGAGTTCAGTCTTTGCAGCTGGAAGATCACAGACGGGGGAAAGTAGAAAATAGAGTATAAAGATGCTGCTGTCTTTAAAATAAATCTTAAGAAATTATTGATTCTTAAAGCCAGGTATACATATAATTTTATTTTTAAAATGATACTATTTTCTAAAAGCTAAAGGGAAATTTAAATAGGAAAGAAACAAGAAAGGTAGGTGAGAGACTAATGCATGTTGTCAAAACTTGTGCATCTACTAGAGATGGGCAAACAATTTGTCTAATAATGTATTTTCTGAGAAAACTTTTAGGCAAAACTTATTATCAAAGAAATAGAAATCTTGGCTGTGCGTGGTGGCTCATGCCTGTAATCCCAGCACTTTGGGAGGCCAATGAGGGCAGATCACTTGAGGCCAGGAGTTCGAGACCAGCCTGGCCAACATGGTGAGACTCTATCTCTAATAAAATACAAAAATTAGCAAGGCATGGTGGTTCATGCCTGTAATCCATGCCACTCTGGAGCCTGAGGTAGGAGGATTGCTTGAGCCCAGGAGGTGGAGGTTGCAATGAGCCAAGATCGCACCACTCTACTCCAGTCTGGGTGACAGAGCCAGACCCTGTCTGGAAAAAAAAAAAAAGAAAGGAAAAGAAATATAAATCTCTATGATTGCAATTAGCACCTTGTGTCCAATAATGTGTTCTCATTTGAAATTGTTTATTGACAAACTACTGGTAGAGTTTCCAGAAGTGGTAGGTCTCCGGGGAAGGCTTACCTAGAAGAATTTCTTCCCCTAAATGCATCAGGACCACAAGTGACATTTTTTTCAAGATGAAAAATTATGTTTAATGGCCCACATATGTTGTAAGACAATTATTTCTGATATGGAAAATAACAAGAAAGTCATGTGAGAAGCAAAGAAACCATATGCTCAGGAATTAGGAGAACTGAACTTTGGATTTTTCTATAGTTTGGATGTTTGACCCCTCCAAACCTCATATTGAAACTTGATCTCCAATGTTGGAGGTGGATCCTAATGGCAAGTATTTAGGTCAACACCCATGTGTTGACACCCTCCCATGGGGGTGAGTGAGTTCTCTCTCCATTAGTTCCCCCAGAGCTTGTTGTTAAAAAGAGCCTGGCACCTCTCCTCTCTCTTGCTTCTTCTCTTGTCATGTGACCTCTGTGATCTTTGCACACACGGGCTCCCTTTCAGCTTCTACCATGAGTGGAAGCAGACTGAGGCCCTCAACAGAAGCAGATGTCTACGCCATGCTTCTTGTATAGCCTGAAGAACTGTAAGCCAAATAAACCTCTTTTCTTTATCAATTGCCCAGCCCCAGATATTCCTTTATAGCAACATTATATGGACCAAAATAGACCTGTATTGTCCAAAACAGTAGTCATTTGTCACATGTGGCTATTGAGTATCTGCAATGTTGTTAGTCCAAATTAAAATGTGCTGTAAACATGAAATATACAAAGGGTTACTAGAAAATTTAAAATCACATCTGTGGTTTGTATTATATTTCTGTTGGACAATACTGCTTATTCTGAGTTCTGTCATTAGTGGTTGCATGGTAGTGATATGAATGTGAGTCATTTAACTTCATTGGCCCTTGATTTTCTTAAATAGAAAATTGGTTGGGGGAGGTGGTTAGAAAGATGGCCTCCAAAGCCCCTTTTCATTCAGAAATGTTACAAAGAATCCCAAGGCGTGACACAAATTAATGACTTGAAAAGCCAGCAGATTGTTCCTTCAAATGGCTCAACTCCACCATGGTGAGCTTCCCTCCCTGCCCCTGTCAACCCCAGCCAGACATCTTTACCAAATGCTGTTCTCAACAGTCACTACTCTATGTCCTGTGCTGAATGCTTTACAAGTATTTCATCACATACTTATCCCTGCACTATGAAATCAGTAGTATTACACTGTTTCACAGATGAGGAAACTGAAACCTGAAAATGTTAGCTGACTTTGAAAGGCTTCAGAGCCAGGATTTGGAGGAGTCAGGATCCCTATTCCTCTGAATCCAAAACCTGAGCTCCTTATCAGTGTGCTCTGCTTTTCTTTACAGAAGCCAAATTGGTTTTCCTCTGGAACCTAAACTATATTACCAACTTTTTGAGTCAGTACAACTTTTTTGTCTTGTTTTTCATCCCTGGATCCTCAGCACATAAAAAGGATGATTAATGAGCAGTAAAGTATGATTAATACAGGATGATTAATAAATAGGACCATAATATTCTGAATTTCTGCATCAGTTGGTTTAGAATTAAGATTACATTTAAGGTATGCCTGTAAAATAATGTGACATCGTTGGGTTTTTAAGAATATATATACAGGCCAGGCACAGTGGCTCACGCTTGTAATCCCAGCACTTTGGGAGGCCGAGGCGGGCGGATCACGAGGTCAGGAGATCGAGACCACGGTGAAACCCCGTCTCCACTAAAAATACAAAAAATTAGCCGGGCGTGGTGGCGGGCGCCTGTAGTCCCAGCTACTCGGAGAGGCTGAGGCAGGAGAATGGCGTGAACCCGGGAGGCGGAGCTTGCAGTGAGCCGAGATCGCGCCACTGCACTCCAGCCTGGGCGAAAGAGCGAGACTCTGTCTCAAAAAAAAAAAAGAATATATATACATAGCAGCCATATCTAGAATGTAGTACATAAATGACCATCATCTACTTCACAAGAGAAACTTTGAACAGTTATTTCAACATTGTTTACTTAGTGTTTTTTAATCCTTTTTATACATTGTCTTCAGAGCCCAGAATATATTTTCTTTGAATGTCTGAGGCACAAATTTTCTCTCTTCTTTCATGTATTATTTATGTTAGGCCAGAGAACAAGATATCAAAAGTACTTGAGAGCCAACTTGGAAAGTCTCCTAATGGCCTATGATGGGACAAATTTGAGCATCAAAAAACAATAATAATAGTATCTGATTGAAATATAGCAGATAATTTTTAACATATTTTTAAAAACCTATTGGTTGTCACCAGAATTTGCTGTGTCATCAACCCATTATTATAAAAAATGACAAATATATTGAATGTATTGAGCATTTAATTCCACTTTTCTGCATAGGTTATATTTCAGTATAACCAATTGTTGCTGAGGAAAAGGTCTTATGCAGAACATTTCTAGCAAATAAAAGCAAAAACAATGATAAAATAAGAAAATCACCATTTGCAACCCCTAATAAAATAATGGGTCAAGGCAATAATCATCACAGATGCTAAAACCATTAGTTAAAATTTGATGAGAAACTTTAAAAGGAAGAAATCATTCTGACTGCATTTGAAAGTGGAACATCCAAAATTCTGCTTCACCTCATGTGATGCAATAAAAAGTACAAAGCATTTGCTTTTTACAAAAGAAAGAAAGCTGAATCTAATCAAGACTTCAGAGTTCTAACTTCCCATTTACAAGAAGTATAAAGGCTAGAAAAAAAGTTAAACAACACAACACTAGAAGAAACCAATCAGCCATATCTAGGATGCAGCACATCCTGCAGGACAATAAGCTTGGTGTATTCAATAAATGGATGATGCTCTTTAACAAAAATTTTAAAAGGGTGAGAGTGGCATCAGCAAGATAGCAGAAAGGAGTTCTCTGGCTCCACTCCCTCCTCCACAGATGCCCAACTTGCAACTATCCAAGGGCAAAAATACCTTCATGAATATCCCAGAACTCCAGAGTGAAGCTGAGACATCCCCTTCAACTGCACAACTGAGAAAACCCAAGATAAAAGGTCCTCCCCAAGTCAGGAGGCAACTATAGGTTAGCATTTACCTGCAGAAGGAGCATCTGGTCCCTCTGAACCCCAGCAGCTGAGAGGTGATCCAACTAAGACCAGGACAGGAGGCAAATGCAGGTTAGTGAGTACCCACTTGGCCTTGCCCAACTTCAAATGCAAGTCTCAGTGCTCTGCTAAAGCCTGTCCTAGGCCAGGAGGCAAGCCTACATATATGTATATCTGTGGAGCATAGCCTCTGGCCCTACCCAACTCAAGTGGCCAAGCAGCAGCCTCAGAGACCTCAACCAGCCTGGGAACCCAGCATCCAAACCTGCCTAACTAGATTCAAAACAACAATACTGTCCAACCAGGGAAGAAACCTGTAATCCTGCCTGACCAGAGATGATTGCAAAGCTCTGCCTGATGGCAGCATCCATCCAGTGGTCTCACCAGACCATGGAGCACAGCCAGCACTACCCATCTGGCCACAGAGAGCAGGAAGGCACCTAGCCCATCTAGACAGCCTGATACCAAAACCTGCCTTTCCAGGTTTGCTACCAGCTTGCCCATCCAGGATTCTAGGCCAGACTAAATAGTAAAGATCTACCACCATCAAAGTATGCCTGCAAAGGCTGGAAGAAGTAGCTATCTCCTCAAATGTATACACATCAATGTAAGAACACAAAGATTATTATAAATCAAGGAAATATGATACCACCAAAAGAAACTAATAAACTTCAATAATTGACCCAGAAGAAAAGGAAAGCTATATCATGATTGACAAAGAATTTAGAATAATCCTTTTAAAGTTCAGGGAACTCCAAAAATATTAATAGAAAATTAAATGAAATTTGGAAAATTCAACACATAAAAAATGAGTCTGACAAAGAAATATAATAAAAAATAGAAAACCTAGAGATAAAAAATACAATAACTAAATGGAAAATTTTCAGTAGAAACCTTCAACAACAGAGTGATCAAACGGAAGAAACAATCAGTGAACTAAAAAATAGGACATCTGAAATCATTCAACTAGAAGAGCAAAAAGAAAAAAGAATGAAGAAAATAAAGAGGGCCCATGGTAATCAGGAGACACCATTAAGGGAACTAACTTTCACATAATAGAAATTGAGGATAAGAAGAGAGAGAGAGAAAAAAAAACCTACAAACCATATTTAAGTAAATAATGGCTGAAATTTTCCCAAATCTGGGGCAAGACAGCAACATCCAGGTACAGGGAGCTCAGAATCACCAACCAAATTCAAACTTAAGAGGAGTTCACCAAAGCACATTGTAATCAAATTATTAAAAATTTAAGACAAAGAATACAGAAAGCAGCAAAAGATAAGAAGCACATCATATTCAAAAAGCTCTAATACACCTTTCAGCAGATTTCTCAGCAGAAACTTTGCAGGCCAGAGAAGAATGGAATGATATATTCAAAGTGCTGGGGAAAACAACTGCCAATCAAGGATATTTTAACCAGCAAAACTGTCCTTCAGAAATGAGTGAGAAATAAAAACTTTCCCAGGAAAACAAAACCTAACAGAGTTCACCATCATTAGGCCTATGCTATTGGAATTGCTATAATACATTTTTAGACTGAAATAAAAGCTAATTAATAACAAAAAGACACACAAAAGTGAAAAACTTAATAATACAAGTAATACATAGTCATGCCCAGCATTCTCAAATACTGTTACAGTGATGTGGAAAGCATTTGTATCACTACTATGTGAGTTAAAAGACAAAACTATTAAAAACAACTGTATCTACAATAAATTATTAAATTATAACTATATATAAAATTATATATATAATTATAAATTATTAAAGAATACAAACTACCAAACAAAGGTAAATCTTGACATCAAAATTATAAAAAGTGGGAGGGGAGCGTGTAAGTGTAGAGTTTCTGTATGTGAGTAAAGTTAAGTTGTTATCAGCCTAAAGTAGCATGTTATAAGGATAAGATGTTTTATGTAAACATAAACATGGTAGCCACAAAGCAAAAACCTATAGTATTTGTGCAATATACAAAAAGAAAGGATTGAAAGCATACCAACGCAGAAAACCATAAAACTGTTCCTGAACCAAACTGAGGGTCAGGCTTCTATTCTCATGGCCCAATAATGAGATGCAGATGAACTGGGGAGGAAGATAGCTTTTATTTCTGTAACTGGTTATAGGGACAAGGCCTGGAAAACATCACCAGACCAACTCAAAATTACAAAGTCTTCCAGAGCTTATATAACTTCTAAGCTATATGTCGACGTGTAAGTGTGCATTCATCTAAAGACATAAGTGATTAACTTCTTTTAATGTATAACTAAGATCTGAGTCCTGAACACCTTCCTCTGGAACCTCAGTAAATTACCTGATGGGTAAGTTTACTCAGTATATTTACTAAACGGGTCCGAGTGCTGAAGTGATTACCCTTATCCTGTCTCCTGCTAAATCATGGAGGTTTGGGGAGTTTCTACAGACCCCCAATAAAACTTGTTTAATCTTAAACAGATCCTGTTAAGAATTGCTTTATTTTTTCATCCTTTAAGACCCAGAAAAGACCTAGGCAAAACTCTTAGTGAGCTTTTATTACATTCCAGCCTTTGTATAAGGGCACTGTCCCTTTCAGCTTTTAATATTTAACTTAAGCACTCAGTCAGTACTGAAACAGTTGTTACGGAGTTCTGTGTTATAGTGAGACCCGGCCTGTCACAAAACCACAAAGAAAGACAGCAAGAGAGGAAGAAAGAAACAAAAGACATGCAAAACTGTCAAACACATTACTCACAATAGCCAAGACAGGGAATCAACCTAAGTGTCCATTAACAAATGAATGGATACAGAAAATCTGGTATATGTACACAACGGAATACTGTTCGGCCTTAAAAAAAGAAAATTCTGTTATCTGTGACAACATGAATGAATTCAGGGGACATTAAGCTAAGTGAAATAAGCTAGGCACAGAAAACAAATATCACATGACCAACTTAGATGGGGAATCTTAAAAAGCGGAACTCACAGAAGCACAGAGTAGAATGATGCTTACCAAAGGCTGGCAGAGGGTGAAAGGGGGCAAGGGAAGGGGATGTAACAAGTCAGTGAGGGAGCAAATGGAGAATTGTTGATCAAAGGGTACAAACTTTTAGATAGGGAGGAGAAATAGGTTGCGAGATCTGTTGCACAGCAGAGTAACTATAGTCAATAATAACGTATTATATATTTCAAAATTACTAAGAGAGTACATTTCAAATGTCTCACCATAAAAAAGATAGGTAAACAAGGTGATGAATATGTTGATTAGCTTGATTTAATCATGCCACATTGCATACAGATATCATAACATCACACTGCACCTTATAAATGTATACAATAGATTTGTCAATCAATAATATTGACAAAATAAATGAGAAAAGATAACAAAATTAAAAGAGACTATTATAGATTAAAAGGTTAAGAATATAAATGCCAAATGCAATGTGAACACCTTGTTTGGACACTGATTCAAACAAACTAACTTTAAAAAAGTGTTTTTGAAGTAATCAAGGAAATGGAATATGAACTGGGTATAAAATAATGTTAAGAAAGTATTGTTCATTTCGTTAGTATGATAACGGCAGTGTGATTGTTTTTTTTTAAATGTCCTTATACGTCAGGGATGCATAATAAACTAGTAACAGAAGTTAGATGACATGATATTAGGGACTCTAAAATATAAAATATACCAGCAAAATTTAACACTACCACCAGCAATAGTAGCAAGGGTAGTTGTAGTGGAGATGAAAAATAAAGCGAACAAAATATTTATAATGTGGAAACTGTAAAATATGTATATCAAGGTTCACTTTCTTTTTCTCTCTACTTCTGTAGTGTTTGAAAATTTCCATAATAACAAATAATTTAAGCCTCAAATGATTTGGAAGCATGTCTCATGAGTTAGGTGGTGATTAAAATGTGTTATTCTATTTTGGTCAAAAACAATGCCTGTCTCTACTATAATAAGCAGTTTTCCTGTGTGTTATTGAAGGCAATTTCAGAAGAGAACTGGGTTTGAATTATCATTCTGGGTGATCTTGTGTGCAGAGATATGTGTCTCTGCATACCTTGTTTTCCTTATAGGTTAACTAAGGAAGTTAAATTATTGGATCACCAAAGTCTTTTCCAGCACATTTCTAGAGCTGTTTTACTTAGTGACAGATTATTAAATAAGGGAATAGCTTTTTACGGCCATAATAATCCTTTGAATATGTAAGTATTCATTTTCAAAATAATTTTTAAAAACAGCTTCATTACCTGTAATAATGACTATATTTAATATTTGACCACAGCAATTGTACAAGGTCAGAAATATTCAAAACCAATTAATTCCATGAACAATAGCATATGAGAAAACTGCTTCAATTTATTGTATTCCAGTCAGAGTGAACCTATAATCCCTGGAAATTCTTACCTGCTAATAGTTATCTAATTCTGATTGTCTGCATGGCTCAGGTCACCAGAAAACAGCTTAATTTACTACACTGAATAGACTGCTTACCCTGTTACATCTCAAAGATTCTCCAAAACAAATATCTGGTACTGAATAAATTAAAAGAAACAATTTGGAAGTTTTCTACTCTTCAAACAGTTATACTGATGACGTATAGTGTACTTAACCTTGTGAATCAGATATTTGACAGTAAATTAAACTACCCATTATACCCCACTTTCCAAACACACAGAGGTGAAGTGAAGCTATCGGGATAATCCATTATTGGGTTTGGTTTTTTATATGGTTTGGCTGTGTCCCCATCCAAATATCATCTTGAATTGTAGTTCCCATAATTCCCACATGTTGTGGGAGGGGCTCGGTGGGAGGCAGTTGAATCATGGGGGCAGTTTCTTCCATATTGTTCTCATGGTAGTAAATAAATCTCACAAGATCTGATGGTTTTATAAGGGGAAACCCCTTTCACTTGGTTCTCATTCTATTCTGCCTGCTGCCATGTAAGACGTGCCTTTCACCTTCCACCATGATTGTGAGGCCTCCCCAGCCATGTGGAACTGTGAGTCCATTAAACCTCTTTTTCCTTATACATTACCAAGTCTCAGGTATGTCTTTAACAGCAAACAAACTAATGTAGTTTTTTTGTTTTGTTTTGTTGTTTGTTTTGTTTTTCATTCTTTGCCACCCTTTTTTCCACAATTCCATTCTATACTTCATCAGTTCCTAGGAACTTTTCCAATGTAGTCAAACAAATCACTCCTTAAGAGTAATGTTTCTATGCCCTTTCTTTGACAATTTTACTTAATTCAATTGCTAAAATACCACTGGCATAATTTTATTCTTAAACTATTTTTATAATGCACAGCTATTGTTAGTATCTGGTGTTGTCCCTTTTTACTTAAGCTGATTATAAAACTAGAAGTCACTGTTTTTTAACATGGGAGGAAATATAACTTGCAAACACTAAAGTAATTAAATATTTGTATTGGGATGTGGCAGATGTAATTAACCTCAACTCTAAATAGATTTAAACCTAAAATATTTGTGTAATGACTAATTACCTTAAAAAATAAAATTGCAATTATCTGACTCAATTACTCAATATGAGTACTTTTCCCGCTTAATTGCAAGTAATGAACTAACCTGTCAATAATTGTACATATTAAAAGATGTCAGATCTGGAGGAGAGTAGAATTTGATACTGAAATTTTTAACTTTTTAGAAGTACCTCTGTTTTCTTGCTCCAACTTAGGAAGAACATAATCACATTCAGATTTAGAATTTTGAGAAAGTTTAGGCAATTGCCTTTTGTTTAAGCCTTTTCAAGGTAAAACTATTTATTGTGTTGAGGAAATTAGAGGTCTGATGAATTTGAAACAAAGCATTGCTTTTGAATTCCTTCATGAATTTCATATCAGAGTATAAAATTCCTACTAGATAATCCTGCATTTAAATGTGTAAACTTTCCTTGAAATAAACTTCCCAATACAAGCTATTGTTATCGCTTTCAAAAGCCCTTTGGGACACAGCTTGAAATTTTTGTATACTTTAATTCCTCAACCAAAAAAATATATACTTCAACCTCCAGCAGGCCACCATATTGCCTATCTTCAAGCAACATCATGGCATTCGGCACCTAGAAATGATGTTCCTAGGGCAGTGCTGCATAGCTGTGTGCAGTGCCCCTCACTTCAGGCAAACGCATGCTCCATTTAATCAGAATGCTCTACCAAGAGGCAACACTCAACAGATATTTGTTAATTCACTAGTAGTGCCTATAGCAGTAGGTTATTTGAATATTGGTGGAATATTAGAAGACTTAGATACCAGAATTTCTTAACAATCAAGTATGAAGTGAGTAGATATTTGACAATCTTTGAATTCATTTCTTAGGGAAAGATTACCAAACGAGATTTGTAATTCAAATCCACAGTGTGATAGTAGGCATTGATCACGCAAATACAATAAATACCAAAATTCTGTTTTGCTCTTGGAGAAAGACCTAATTAATAACCACTTCAATGCCTAGCACAAAAGAAAGCTTTCTGCAAGTGCCTTCCTCTTAACGAAATATTGTCATAGACATCTTAATCTTTTCTTTCTCCTTTTACAATAATTTGGTATTATTATCAATATTGTTATTTTTATGATGATTATACATTGGATTTGGAGACATCCAATAGCTTGACCAGGTCACAGCAAGTGGTAGCCCCAAAACTGATATCCACGCCTTCTAATTCCAAGACGAGCACATTCTATCCCAAACCTTAAATTCCATTTGAGTCATCCTTTAATTCTATAACCTGATTTCTAGTCACTTGAAAGTAAGAGCAGAATGAAAAGAGAACTAGGTTACTTAAAACAATTGTGATAAAGAAAACTGCCAAAAAGAAAGATATGCAAGTCTTTTTTCCCACCTACTGATTTGAAATTTTATAAAACGAAGGGCATGAAACAAGGAACCTACAGGTTGGCCTTTCTCATTAACAAACTTTTTCCCCTTCAGTGACTGGCAACAGTTTGTGGAGAAATAGAATAGTAGAACTGGAAGCATTCCTTAGAGTTGAAACTTATTCCAAAAACCTGAGTTCTCACCTCTGGGTCCCCCTTAAACTCCTCTACCCTTCACCTTCTCAGATCTCCTCGTGGGCCGAGATTCCCATGCCACAGCCTTCCCTAAGGAGGGGCTGTAGCACGTGAGAGCTCAGAGACACCGCGGGCAGGAAGAAGGCACAGGGCTGTGGCCGGATGTGCCAGCGGGTTGGTGTTTAGGAAAAGAGGAGGCTGAGGGAAAGTACTGTTTTCCCAGGGAGCAGGCGCCAGCCCTGCTTCCTAGATTCCTCTTCCCTAAGTCCCTCCTGGCAACCCTTCAGTTTAGCACCCTCTTTATTCTCAGATCCTCCCACGCTCTAGATTTCATCCCTTCCATCCCTGGGCCCAAACTCTTTTTCGAAAGAAGTGCCAGAAAGCCCAGCTCTGTCTGCTTCGCCCCTGTTCCCACAAACTCTTTCCCTCTATTTTCCTGAACCCCCAGCCTGAGAACCGCATCCTCTGCCCTGGCCTCTCCACAGGCTGCACCTTATTCTCTCCTGGCCATTGCCTTCACCACTGACATGCATTCCTCATATACTTACCTCAGTTAAAAGGAAAGAGAGAGAGAGCCTTTTAAAAAAAATTAGCTTAGAAATAAACAAATATTATGCCACATCTATAATAATGGGATATGACCAAACAATGAAAGATATGCACATAACTGAAGTCAGGAAACATTGAACTAATCTGTCCTCTTTGGAAATGAGAAAACTTAAAATCTAGTGATGCTACAGGAATTGCTCAAAGTCACAAAAGGGATTAGTACCAGAGGCTAAGCTATCCTTAGCATTTTTGCAGTGTGTCTCTGAAAGCAGAGATGCATTCAGAATAGCTGTGTTTATTCAACACAAAAAGACACAGCATGCCTATTATAAAGAGGCCCAGTTTCCCACTCATTTGGACATAATTTAATGTCCTTTGTTTAAAGACTTCCTAGCTTCTTCTATTCCCCCATTTTCAATCGCAGCTTCAAACTGTAGAAAAGCTATTTGTTAAAATTTGGGGAAAGACCCCAGGGACACAGGCAGGTGAACAACACATACTGGGGCCTGTCACGGGGTGCAGTGAGAGAGAGAGCATCAGGAAAAATAGCTAATGCATGCTGGGCTTAATACCTAGGTGATCAGTTGACAGATGCAGCAAACCTCTGTGGCACACGTTTACCTATGTAACTAACTTGCACGTCATGTACATGTATCCCAGAATTTAAAATAAAATTAAATTAAATTTTAAAAAAGGATTTGGGGAAAGAAATGTGGCTAGCAAAATATTACCTTCAGTAGGCCCTATTAGTATCTTTTGAATTTATTGGTATAAACACACACAACACACATACACAATAGCACACACACACAACACACACACACACACACACACACGACTCAGAGAGCTACCTCATTGATAGATTTAAGTAAGAAAAGAAAACTGCGTCTTTTTTCTTGTGGTGATAAAGAATTGAAATGGGGACTAAATCATAATGGGGCTCTTCAAAAATGCTGAACAACAATATTTGAAATTTTTACGCAGACCTCCAAATGCTGCAATCATTCCACTGTAAAAACTTAGTCAATTTTTTTTTTTTTTTTAAGAAAGAAAGTAAAGATAATAAAGACCTATTACCTAATTCTGAGCTGAGGCTGAGTCACTGTGTAAACACACTTCAACTACCGGCCTGCTTTCTCAAGGGTGAATCAATTGCTTTGAACAATGAGTGTACTGAGTTCTTTCCAATTTTATCCTGCAGAATAGTACCACTCATCATTGTTCTGTGAAAGCATGAATATAAAGAGTCAATATCTTCTGGGTTTGTTGGCTATCTTCTGTTTTGGAATTTGAATTTGTCCAGGAGGCCTACAAAAATGAGCAACAAAGAGAAAAGGAGAGTTCACATGGTGCCATGAAGGCACAAACGACAAGAGACTCGGAGACCTGGATTACTTCTGTGGCCAAAACCACATAAAATCCCAAAGGCCATGGAAAAAGAAAATTTACCAACTTATTCACATACACAAAAAAGCAATGAAGTGGCCGGGCATGGTGGCTCATGCCTGTAATCCCAGCACTTTGGGAGGCCAAGGCAGGGGGATCACCTGAGGTCAGGAGTTCGAGACAAGCCTGGCCAACATGGTGAAACCCCGTCCCTACTAAAAATACAAAAATTCGCTGGGCATGGTGGCAAGCGCCTATAATCTCAGCTACTCAGGAGGCTGAGGCAGGAGGATCGCTTGAACCCAGGAGGCGAAGGTTGAAGTGAACCAAGACTGCGTCATTGCTCTCCAGCCTTGGTGACAGAGGGAGATCCCATCCATCAGGACATAGGCATGGGCAAGAACTTCATGTCTAAAACCACCAAAAGCAATGGCAACAAAAGCCAAAATTGACAAATGGGATCTAATTAAACTAAAGAGCTTCTGCACAGCAAAAGAAACTACCATCAGAGTGAACAGGCAACCTACAGAATGGGAGAAAACTTTTGCAATCTACTCATCGGACAAAGGGCTAATATCCAGAATCCACAATGAACTCCAACAAATTTACAAGAAAAAAACAAACAACCCCACCAACAAGTGGGCGAAGAATATGAACAGACACTTCTCAAAAGAAGACATTTATGCAGCCAAAGGACAGATGAAAAAATGCTCATCATCACTGGCCATCAGAGAAATGCAAATCAAAACCACAATGAGATACCATCTCATACCAGTTAAGAGTGGCAATCATTAAAAAGTCAGGAAACAACAGGTGCTGAAGAGGATGTGGAGAAATAGGAACACTTTTACACTGTTGGTGGGACTGTAAACTAGTTCAACCATTGTGGAAGTCAGTGTGGCGATTCCTCAGGGATCTCGAACTAGAAATACCATTTGACCCAGCCATCCCATTACGGGGTATATACCCAATGGATTATAAGTCATGCTGCTATAAAGACACATGCACACGTATGTTTATTGCGGCACTATTCACAATAGCAAAGACTTGGAACCAACCCAAATGTCCAACAACGATAGACTGGATTAAGAAAATGTGGCACATATACACCACGGAATACTATGAAGCCATAAAAAATGATGAGTTCATGTCCTTTGTAGGGACATGGATGAAGCTGGAAACCATCATTCTCAGCAAACTATCGCAAGGACAAAAAACCAAACACCACATGTTCTCACTCATAGGTGGGAACTGAACAATGAGAACACATGGACACAGGAAGGGGAACATCACACACTGGGGCCTGTTGTGTGGTGGGGGGAGGAGGGAGGGATAGCATTAGGAGATATACCTAATGTTAAATGATGAGTTAATGGGTGCAGCACACCAACATGGCACATGTATACATATGTAACTAACCTGCACGCTGTGCACATGTACCCTAAAACTTAAAGCATAATAAAAAAAATGCAATGTACTAATTTCACAGCCTTTCTTTTTCAACAAAACTCTGCTTTCAGGAAAAAACTAGAGCACTACTGTTCCACTGTCCCCTCAATCACTTAGTAACCAGCCTTAGGCAACTCATTTAAGCTTTATCAACTGCATCTTCCCCCCATGCACCTGTAAAATAAGATTGTGCCACTCTTACCTACTGTTCATATGAGAATTAGATGAGATAATACACCTAAAGCATTTAGCAATATGCCTGGCATGAAGTAAGAGCTCAAAAAATGACATCTATTGTTTTGAGTATATGACAATGATGTGTTGCTGAAAGATAGCTTGAAAATTTAATCACCTTATGTGTGGTGAGACATAAAGGGAAAGGTAAAAAGGTTTTTTTTTAAAAAAAAAAAAAAACAGGGAACAACTTTCCCCTTTCTTTAGGGTTTTGCTGAAGAATGATTCCAGGTTTAGAAATAGTCCGTAGCTAAGGCCAAAGGGTGTTTTCTTAACTATTTTCATAAAACTCAATCATTCCTCATACTCATGAACCCTTTATTGACCTAAGTAGACTAGGATTACCATCTTTGGCAAATAAATATTCTGGAGGCCCAATTAAATTTGAATTTCAGGTAAACAATTTTTTTAGTACAAGTACAGTATTCCATTAAATAGCTGAAACATATCTTTACTAAAAAATTATTAGTTATATGTCTGAAATGCAAATAAAATTGGGAATCTTATATTTTATCTGAGAATCCCAATGAACACCTGGACTCCAAAAACCAGGAAAATCTACATGGTGCACCCAGAGCAACCCTCAAAGACTACAAGCGTGAGCCTGGGGGCTGATGAGAATATTTTTTTAAATTAGAATATCACATATACCTGCACTGGCTTGAGTGAGTTTTTTTCTTTGCAATCGAAAGGCTTGACTGCCAAAACACGTGTCTGTTTCAGTTTTTCTGTCTTAAAAGATGGAGGCGTAATACTCACCAGGCTCTTGTAAAGAGAAAATAGAAACTAAATATGAAAGTACTTTATAAACTAGGTTTTGGGGACTTCCGGGTAAAAATACTAGATTGAACACATGCTCCCTCCAGAAACCTTGCTAAAATAACAGGATAGAAATTGTTTAAGGCATGAACCCAAAAGGAAAGAGAACAAAACCCAAAAGGACAGAGAGGATACACCAGCAACAGCACTCCTCCCAAGGAGCCAGGCAGGTAAGTGAAGCTGTCTTGGACCTTTTAGACCAGACCAGCTAAATACCATTGAGTGACCATAAAACAACAGGTGAAGAGGAGCAAGCCCCCAGCTAAGTTCTATTCAAACCTTTAACCAAGAAGATGATGAGATAATAAAATAATACTTGTCTTATTCCATTAATTTTGGGTGAATTATTACGCAACACTGGAACACACAATAGAAGGCAGAATGGAATTGATGTCATTAAGACATCAGGACACAGGTGGAGACCTGTTGTTAACTAAACAAATTAGAGAAGAGTTCACAAAGATAGTGGTATCTCAGCTGGTCTTAAAGGATAAATAGGCCGGGCACGGTGGTTCACGCCTGTAATCCCAACACTTTTGGAGGCCAAGGCGGGAGGATCGCTTGAGGTCAGGAGTTCGGGACCAGCCTGATCAATATAGTGAAACCTCATCTCTACTAAAAAATACAAAAATTAGCTGGGTGTGGTGGCAGGCACCTGTAGGCCCAGCTACTCAGGAGGCTAAGACAGGAGAATTGCTTGAACCCAGGAGGCAAAGGTTGCAGTGAGCCGAGATCGCACCACTGCACTCCAGCCTGGGCAATAAGAGCAAAACTCCGTCTCAAAAAAAAAAAAAAAGAAGAAAAGAAAAGAAAAGTGAGTTTTGCCAGGTGCAGTGGCTCACGCCTGTAATTCCAATACTTTGGGAGGCCGAATTGGGCAGATCACCCGAGGTCAGGAGTTCAAGACAAGCTTGGCCAACATGGCGAAACCCCGTCTCTACTAAAAATATAGAAATTAGCCAGATGCGGTGGCGTGCGCCTATAGTACCAGCTACTTGGGAGGCTGAGGCTGGAGAATCACTTGAACCTGGGGGGTGGAGGTTGCAGTGAGCCGAGATCACAGCACTGCACTCCAGCCTGGGTGACAAGAGTGAGACTCCATCTAAAAACAGAAAGAAAGAAAAGGAAGGAAGGAGGGAAGGAAGGAAAGAAGGAGGGAAGGAAGGAAGGAAGGGAGGGAGGGAGGGAGGAGAGGGAGGAAGGGAGGGAGAAGGAAGGAAGGAAGAAAGGAAGGAAGGAAGGAAGGAAGGAAGGAAGGAAGGAAGGAAGGAAGGAAGGGAGAAAGTTTCTTTCCCCCATCCCTCCTTATTAGTATTTAAAATCCCAGGGAAAGCCTCTGACTGGCTAACTTGTCCATGTCCCCTCCCTTAGACCAATCATTGTTACCAGCTGATAGGGTAATATTATTGGCCAGTGCCCAAAAACTGAGTTAATATAATCTACAGTCCCAACAGAATCACTTGTTATGAAGGAATGACAGTTCCTACTAACGATGAAGGAACAGTGCTGTAAATCAGAATCAGGATGGAAGTATTATAGGGCCAATTAAAAATAAAACGAAACAGGCCAGGCGCAGTGACTCCTGCCTGTTACCTCAACACTTTGGGAAGCCAGGGCAGGAGGACTGCTTGAGGCCAGAAGTTCACGACCAGCCTGCTCAAGATAGCAAGACCCCTCTCTACAAAAAATTGAAAATTAGCCAGGCATGGTGGTGCACATCTGTAGTCCTAGCTACTTGGGTGGCTGAGGTGGGAGGATCACTTGATCCCAGAAGTTCAAGGTTGTAGTGAGCTATGATTGTGCCACAGCTCTCTAGCCTGGGCAACAGAGCTACAATCTGCCTTAAAAAAAAAAAAAAATGTCCAGCACATGGATATAATGACTGACTTTGTTTGCAGATTTACAGTGTGTACAATGGACCCTCACACTTTTAAGGGCTGCATAAGTATTCATTCCTCATGCCCTCCTTTCCCCATTCTACCCCAGTCGAGGCCAATGGACTCTAAACTTAAGAAATCATAATCCTGAAGGAGTTAAACAACTTTCCTATCATGTAAAGGTCAATGAATAGAACTTGCAACAGAATTCACCAATTCTGCATTCCTGACATGTGCAGCAAAGGCAAAACATTCAAGCACGGATACATACTTCTTGAGAATGCAAAATAAAAATATAGGCAACAAAAATAATGTGGAAAGTGGATAAATTTTCCACTCCTGCACAGCAGATTTTATTTCCAAACATCTCATTCCCTCCCAAAAAACTGCAGTGCAGATTTTGCAAACACGATGGGTTACATAAGTAGGATTATGTACTCTTCATGCAAACTCTGAAGCCAGCTGTCCATCCAGTTCTATTTCCCAGATAGGAAAAAGCATTACAACCCAGTTTCAACACAATGCTGGACAGATATTGATAAATTCTGACTCTCTCATTTCAAGTTAGAAAAAGGAAAATATATTTTAAAAACTTATTCACCTAGACTCTTTTAATGAAGTCAATGGCATTTAGACTATAGGATTATGGTTTTATAATTATATATTCAGTATGAATATCAGGAATCCATACAATACATTCAAGTGTTATACGTTTGTTTCCTAAAAAATTCATATGTCCAAGTCTTAACCCCCTGTACTGCAGGACATGACCTTATTTAGAGAAAGGGCCCTTACAGAGGTAATCAAGTTAAGATAAAGTCATTACGGTAGGCTCCAATCTAATATGACTGATGTTCTTATAAAAAGTGGAAATTTTGAGACAGCAAGACACAGACAGCGAATGCTACATGAAAATTCAGGCAGAAAGCAATGTGATGATTCTACAAGTCAAGGAACAGCAAACATTGCCAACAAACCACCAGAAGCCAGGCGAGAGTCTCCCTCTCAAGCCTCAGAGGGAATCAACCCTGCCAAAAATGTGATCGTGGATTTCCAACCTCCGGAACTGTGAGACAATACATGTCTGTTGCATAAGCCACTCAGTGTACAGTACTTTGCTATGGCAGCCCAAGGAAACTAATGCATTAAGCAAGAAACATCAGGTAAGAAATGAAAGAGGGAATACATTCCCTCTGAAAACAACTTTAATCTTTTATTCCTACATTTACTCTAACAAAGAGTTTAGTCTATTCTCTCCAGACCAAATAATCAGAAATTGAAGGTACTGTCTTCACAACACAGGCCCAAAATTCCACTATGTTTTATAAGTAAAATTAGATTCCTTCCTGGTCCCTAAATTTGCAGTCTCAACCCTCAGTTTTGGCTAGTCATTGGGAAGTAAGCCTGAGTTCAAGTAGAGGAGTTTAGACCACCTTTCACCAAAAAAGACTACATTTCCATTTCATTCTGTTTGCTGGTCCACAGAGAAGAGACCAGAAAAAGCCTAGGTTTTCCCCTGCTAACCTGTGACTGCCTGCTAATCAAATCAGCCCGAGATTTATTGTCTGCTCTAATCCTCCTGCTCAGTTCTATGATGGTTCATGTTCCTTCTTATGCAAGTGCTGGGGGGTAGGGAAGGGAAGACCGTGATGGAAATGCAAGAGTAGCAATCCTTACTATCTGTAATAGTATATATGTCAGGTAGGGTTGGGATCCAGTACCTGCCTAGGAGACTAAGGTTTTTCAACTTTTCTGTTTCAGATGCATTAGCCTCCCACCTAGCCAAGAAAATAAATCAGAACTTTAGTGAAGAGTTATAAATCTGATATCCCTGACACTGACTCCAATCAGCTTTTTCCATAGGTCAGTGTACAGTTTTGGCAGAATTATATGGTCCCTAGCTACTTATTCATTGGCCAATCTGATCATGAAATTCAACTGTTTCTCCAATAGGTAGCAAGAAAGCAGGATGCAGTGAAAGCAGTTATCTATTGGCCCTCAGCCTGGAAAGTCTAGACTTTGTTGCCATTCCAACCTCCTTGGGAGTCACTAACAGGCACAGAAATAAAACTGGGTTCAGGGTTATTGCATCATTCAAAAAACAAGGGTTCTAGGAGAAGCCTATGGTCCTGTTCTTGTCTCTGTTATCTTTTTGTTACAAAATGACAAAATGTGGCTGTTTGACAATTGCAGAAGCTCACTGAAGAATGCAAAGAGCATGGTAGATGTGCCAACCTATGCATTCAAAATGGCAAATGCCAAATTGTATTGTATAGGTAGATGGTATGGAGAGCATTTGGAAAAGGCATTGAGGTGCATGTGTTCTCAGCAGAAATAAAAGTTCAAAGCTTCCAGGAATCTTTTATATTTCAGCCCCTCTACTCTCCCAAATCTGCCCAATCCATCTGGCTGACATTCCTTTCACGTCGGGTTTCACTATTGCCTCTTTGCATGCCCCTCATTCCTTTGAGATTTGACTCTTCACACATAGCCTTTTTTTTTTTTTTTTGGTTTGGTTTGGTTTGTTCTTGGGTCCAATACCTTTATTTTACATGTAGAAACTGAGACCAAAAAGAAACTTTGGGTAGTCTGCTCCAGGTCAAACATCCATGTCAGGAATTCTGATTCCCATGACAACGACCTGTCAACAACATACTTTTGAGCCACTGGAATTTTATTTAACTAATTGTGCTGCATTTAATTGTGTTTGTTATTTAAGGTATTCACAGTTACATTAGTTTAGATGTCAGTTTGAACTCAACAATTGTAGACACGCTTTAATAGTCCATATATGTTAAAACAAATGAACACTTGAGCTAACAGCAAAATAGTATCCAGTGGAAATTATATGAACTTTAAGGAGTCAAGTGTCCTCCTTACTTTAAGGAGTAAAGTTTCATTTACAACTACAAATATACTGCATCGAGTGATATTACATTTAAACATCACAGGAGAGCCAGGCACCGTGGCATGTACCTATGGTCCCAGCTACTTGGGAGGGTGAGGCAGGGGTATCAGTTTAGCCCAGGAGTTCAAGTACAGCTTGGGCAACAAAGGGAGACCCTGTCTCAAAGAAGAATGGCAGTCATCCAACATTTTTAATTTTTTATTTTCCTTTATATTCCTGAGAATCACATTAAAGTAATACATTCTGAAATAATTTGCTTTATGGTCCTGAGAGTCACATAGAGGTAAAACATTCTTACTTATTGATTTTGAAATCACTTCTACTAACTTTCTCTATTCATACTACCTCCCCACTCCTACTTCAGCTCTACTCCTGTAGCTGAGAATCTTCTGTCTCATTCCTACAGCACAGCACCAGGTCACCAGCCAGGTCAGTCAAAGCCTTGATTTACTGTTTTTAAGGAGTGGGGGTAGGGGGACTTAAAACAACAGGAATTTATTCTCTCACAATTCTGGAGGCTAGAAGTCCAAATTCAAGGTCAGTAGGGACCATAAGCTCTAGGAAAGAAACATTTCCATGATTTGTTCAGCTTTTAAATCCCCAAGTTTTCCTTGCAGCATCTTAACTCCAATTCTGCCTTTATCTTCACATGGTGTATTAGTCCCTTCTCATGCTGCTAATAAAGACATACCCAAGACCGGGCAATTTATAAAGGAAGGCAGTTTAATTGACTCGTAGTTCAGCATGGCTGGGGGAGACCTCAGGGGACTTAAGGAGACTTATAATCATGGTGAAAGGGGAAGCAAACATGTCCTTCTTCACATGGTGGCAGTAAGGAGAAGTGCCCAGCAAAAAAGGGGAAAAGCTACTTATGAAACCACCAGATGTTGTGAGAACTCACTCACTATCACGGGCACAGCATGAGGGTAACCGCCCCCATGATTCAATTACCTTGCACTGGGTCTCTCCCACAATATGCGGAGATTATGGGAACTACAATTCAAGATGGGATTTGAGTGGGGACACAGCCAAACCTTATCTTTCCGCCCTTGACTCCTCCCAAATCTCATGTCCTCACATTTCAAAACACAATCATGCCTTTCCAACAGTCCCCCAAAGTCTTAACTCATTCCAGCATTAACTCAAAAGTCCAAGTCCAAAGTCTCATCTGAGACAAGGCAAGTCTCTTCTGCCTATGAGCCTGCAAAATCGAAAGCAAGTTACTTACTTCCTAGACACAGTGGGGGTACAGGCATTGGCTAAATGCTCCCATTCCAAATGGGAGAAATTGGCCAAAACAAAGGGGTTACAGACCCCATGCAAGTCCAAAATACAATAGGGCAGTCATTAAACCTTAAAGTTCCAAAATGATCTTCTTTGACTCCATGTCTCACATCCAGGTCATGCTCACTGATGCCAGAAGTGGGCTTCTATAGCCTTGGCCACATGGCCTTCTTCCTCCTTACGTGTCTGTGTCCTCTACCTCATCCTCTTCTTTTTTCTAATTATTACATAATGAGTGTAAATAATTCTGCTACTCATGTGATAGTTTGATACATATATAAAATGTATAATAATCACAGCAAGATATTTAGGATATCCTTCAACTCCAACATTTATCATTTATTTGTGTTGGGAACATTTCAAATCTTTTCTTGCTATTTTGAAATTCAAAAAATTATTGTTAAAACTATAGTCATCCTACTGAGATATTAAATACGAGAACGTATTCCTTCTATCTAACTGTATATTTATACCCATTAACCAACCTCTCTATCTTTCAACCATGCTTTGCAGTCTGTGGTAATTACCACTCTATTCTCTGCTCCATGACAGTCACTTTTATAGCTTCCACACATGAGTAAGAACATGCAATATTTGTCTTCCTGTGCCTGGCTCATTTCACTTAGCATAATGACCTCTAGTTCCATCCATGTGGCTGAAAATGAGATGATTTTATTACTTTTGATGGCCAAATAATATTACATTTTGTATATATACCACATTTTCTTTATCTATTGAATTGCTGATGGAACTATTGATTCCATATCTTGGCTACTGTGAATAGTGCTGCAATAAATATAGGAATATATGTACCCCTTTAATATATTGGCTTCTTCTCCTTTGGATAAATACTCAATAGTGGGATTGCTAGATCCTGTAGTGGTTCTATTTTTAGTTTTTTAAGCACTCACCATACTGTTTTCCATAATGACTGTATTAATTGACATTCCCACCAACAGTGTGTAAGCATTTCCTTTTCTTCACATCTTGGCCAGCATTTGGTATTTTTTGTCTTTTTCGTAATAGCCAATCTGACTGGGGTAAGATGGTTTCTCCATGTGGTTTTGATTTGCATTTCTCTGATAATTAGTGATGTTGAGCAATTTTTTTATATACCTGTTGGTCATTTATATGCCTTCTTTGGAGAAATGTCTATTTAGATTTTTTGCCCACTTTTTAATGGGATTATCTGTATTTTTGCTGTTTAGTTGTTTGAGTTCCTCATACATTCTGGATATGATTCTTTTGTTGATAAATAGTTTGCAAGTATTTTGTCTCATTTTGTAAGTTGTCTCTTTACTCTGTTGATTGATTCCTTTGCTATGTAGAAGCTTTTTAATTTAATATAGTCCCATTTGTCTATTTTTTTGTTTTGCTGTCTGTGCTTTTGAGGTCTTGCCTCAAAATCTTTACCTAGACCAACATCCTGGAGTATTTTCCTGTTTTCTTCTAGTAATTTTATAAATTTAGGTTTTATATTTCTTTCATACATTTTGAGGATTTGTTTAATATCATGAGAAATAGAAGTCTAGTTTCTTTTTTTATAGATACTCTATGTATACTCTACATATTTTTACATATATACTATATATATAACATATACTTTATATATACTTTTTAATATATATAATATAAAAGTATTTTATACTTTTACTTTAAATTCAGGGGTACATGTGCAGGTTTGTTACTTAAATATGCATGTTTCGTGGGGGTTTGTTGTATAGATTATTTCATCACCTAGGTATTAAACCTACTACCTATTAGTTATTTTTTCCTGATCCTCTTCCTCCACATATCCTCCAAACTCTGATAGGAAGTCTAGTTTCATTCTTCTGTAAATGGATATCCAGTTTTCCTGGCACCACTTATTGTAGAGAGTGTCCTTTTCCTGTAGTATGCCCTTGGTGCCTTTGTTGAAACTCATTTGGCTGTAAATAAGTGGATTTATTTCTGGGTTCTCTGTTTTTGTTCCATTGGTCTATGTGTCTGTTTTTATATCAATACCATGCTGTTTTGGTTATGATACCTTTGTAGTATATTTTGAAGTCAGATAGGGTGATGCCTTCAGCTTTGTTCTTTTTACTCAGTATTTTTTTGGTGCCTTTTTTTAACATATTCACATTTTATTGCAGTTTTCTTTTAAAATTCAAAAATAAGAACATTATTTTTTCAAAGCCAAGTAAACAGAAGAGTATATAAAAAAGTCAATTTTGTACATATATTTTTACATTTCTTTCTATGCTCATATAAAACATACATGGCTTATGCAATTATACACATATGCTACTGATCTCATCTGTATTAAATTTTTTTTTAATTATACTTTAAGTTCTGGGGCACAGGTGCAAAACATGCAGGTATGCTGCATAGTTATACACATGCCATGGTGGTTTACCGCACACATCAACTTGTCATTTACATTAGATATTTCTCCTAATGCTATTCCTCCCTAGCCCCCCATCCCCCGACATGCCCCCGTGTGTGATGTTCCCCTCCCTGTGTCCACATGTTCCATTGTTCAACTCCCACTTGTGAGTGAGAACATGCAATGTTTGATTTTCTGTTCCTGTGTTAGTTTGCTGAGAATGATGGTTTCAAGCTTCATCCATGTCCCTGCAAAGGACATGAACTCATCCTTTTGTATGGCTGCATAGTATTCCATGGTGCATATGTGCCACATTTTCTTTATCCAGTCTATCATTGGTGGACATTTGGTTTGGTTCCAAGACTTTGCTATTGTGAACAGTGCTGCAATAAACATACATGTGCATGTGTCTTTATAGCAGAATGATTTATAACCCTTTGGGTAAATACCCAGTAATGGGATTGCTGGGTCAAATAGTACTTCTAGTTCTAGATCCTCAAGGATTCGCCACACTGTCTTTCACAATGGTTGAACTAATTTACATTCCAACCCACAGTGTAAAAGCATTCCTATTTCTCCACATCCTCTCCACCATCTGTTGTTTCCTCACTTTTTAATGATCACCATTCTACCTGGCATGAGATGGTATCTCACTCCTTTGACAAACTTGACAAAAACAAGCAATGGGGAAAAGATTCCCTATTTAATAAATGGTGTTGGGAAAAGTGGCTAGCCATATGCAGAAAACTGAAACTGGACCCCTTCCTTACACCTTATACAAAAATTAACTCAAGATGGATTAAAGACTTAACATAAGACCTAAAATCATAAAAACCCCAGAAGAAAACCTAGGCAATACCATTCAGGACACATGCATGGGTAAAGACTTCATGACTAAAACACCAAAAGCAATGGCAACAAAAGCCAAAATTGACAAATGGGATCTAATTAAACTAAAGAAACCTAGGTAATACTATTCAGGACACAGGCATGGGTAAAGACTTCATGACTAAAACACCAAAAGCAATGGCAACAAAAGCCAAAATTGACAAATGGGATCTAATTAAACTAAAGAACTTCTGCACAGCAAAGGAAACTATCATCAGAGTGAACAGACAACCTACAGAATGGGAGAAAATGTTTGCAATCTATTTATCTGACAAAGGGCTAACATCCAGAATCTACAAAGAACTTAAACAAATTTACCAGAAAAAAAACAACAACCCCATCAAAAAGTGGGCAAAAAATATGAACAGACAAAAGAAGACATTTATAAGGCCAATAAACATATGAAAAAGGCCTCATCATCACTGATCATTAGAGAAATGCAAATTACTCAGTATTGTTTTGGCTATTCTTTTTTTTTCGTGATTTCATATAAATTGAAGGTTTTTTTTCTATTTTTGTATTTTAAAAACAGCATTGGTACTTTGATAGGAATTGCATTGA
This sequence comes from Nomascus leucogenys, assembly GCF_006542625.1. NCBI lineage: Eukaryota > Metazoa > Chordata > Mammalia > Primates > Hylobatidae > Nomascus > Nomascus leucogenys. The sequence goes on along the minus strand of NC_044382.1, from coordinate 15,388,787 downwards.
ATCTATAGACAGTGTTGCGTAGTGTGGTCATCTTAACTATATTAATTCTGATCCAAAAGCATGGGAGGTGTTTCCATTTGTGTCCTCCTCAATTTCTTTCATCAGTGTTTTATACAGTTTTTCTTGTAGAGTTCTTTCACCTTCTTAGTTAAATTTATTCCTAGGTTTATTTTGTTTTCTTTTATTTGTTTGTTTGTTTTGGTAGCAATTGTCAATGGGATTGCTTTCTTGGTTTCTTTTTCAGCTAATTCATTATCAGTGTATAGACATGCTACCAATCATTTCTATATACCAATAACATTGAAGGTGAAAGCCAAATCAACAACACAATCCCACTTACAATAGCCACAGACGCACATGAAAAAAGTACCTAGGAAATACATCTAATCAAAGAGATGAAAGATCTCTACAAGGAGAACTACAAAACACTGCTAAAAGAAATCAGACATGACCCAATCAAATCGAAAAATATTCCATGTTCATAGATTAGAAGAGTTAATATTGTAAAAATGGCCATCCTGCCCAAAGCAGTCTATACATTCAGTGCTATTCCTATCAAACTGCCAACATCATTTTTAACAGAATTAGAAAAAAGTCTTCTAGGGGAGCGCCTCTACCCGACCGCCCCGTCTGGGAGGTCTACCACGGAGGCCAGAAGCAATGTGGGGGCTGGACGTGGTGGCTCACGCCTGTGGTCCCGGCACTCTGGGGGGCCGAGGCGGGTTGATCACTTCAGGCTAGGAGTTCGAGACCAGTCTGGCCAACATGGCGAAACATGAAAAATACAGCAGACAAACCAACCAACCAACTCAGTGACAACAAAACAGGTCTACCCTGGAGTCATACTCTAATTTTTTCTATTTTCCTCCCTTTCTGATCCTTTATCCCACTTTCTTTTTCTTCCTCTTCCTTCTCCTTCTTCTTTGTCAAATACAGGATTGAGTTATTATCACTGATCCATATAAAGTCCCTCTCTCATTTATTTTAATTCCCACCCCCCATTTCTATTCCCCGACTTCCCATGTGCAACCTTCCTAATATGTTTGATATGCATCTTTTTGTTTGTATGTATTTTTAGAAAATGTTTATTGTTTTGTGTGCAAAAAAAAATTAATAAAAAAAAAGAAAAAAGTCTTCTAAGATTCATATGGAACCAAAAATGGACCAAAATAGCCAAAGCAATCCTAAACAAAACACACACACACACACACACACACACAAATACACATACACAAAGCTGGAGACATCCCATTACCCAATTTTAAAACTATACTACAAGGCTACAGTAACAAAAACAGCATGATACTTGCACAAAAACAGACACATAGATTAACAGAACAGAAGAGAGAACCCAGAAATAAAGCTGCACACCTGCAGCCATCTAATCTTTGACAAAGTTGACAAAAATAAGGAATTGAGAAAGGACTTCCTATTTAATAAAAGGAAAAACTGAATATCTATATGCAGAAGAATAAAACTAAACCCCTACCTTTCACTGGATACAAACATTAACTCAAGACGGATTAAAGATTTAAATGTCTAACACCTCAAACTATAAAAATCCCAGAATAAAATCTAGGAAATGCCATTCTCGACACTGGCCTCAGCAAAGAATTTATTACGAAGTCCTGAAAAGCAATTGCAGCAAAAAGAAAAATTGCCAAGTGGGACCTAATTAAACAATAGAGTTTTTGAAAATAAAATACTTAGGAATATACTTATGCAAGCAGGTGAAAGACTTCTGCAAGAAGAACTGCAAAACACTGCTGAAATAACTCATAGGCAACACAAACAAATGGAAACACATCCCATGCTCATGGGTAGGTAGAATCAATATTGTCAAAATGGCCATACTACCAAGAGTGATCTACAAATTTAATGCAATTTCCATCAAAATACCATCATCATTTTTCTCAGAACTAGAAAAAAAAATCCTAAAATTCATATGAAACCAAAAAAGACCCTGCATAGCCGAAGCACGACTAAGCAAAAAGAACAAATCTGGAGGCATCACATTACCTGACTTCAAACTATAGTATAAGGCTATAGTCACTAAAACAGCATGGTACTGGTATAAGAATAGGCACATATACCAATGGATCAGAATAGAGAACTCAGAAATAAAGCCGAAAACTTACAGCCAACTGATCTTCAACAAAGCAAACAAAAACATAAAATGGGAAAAGAACACCCTATTCAACAAATGGTGCTGGGATAATTGGCAAGCCACATGTAGAAGAATGAAACTGGATCTTCATCTCTTACCTTATACAAAAATCAACTCAAGATGGATCAAAGACTTAAATCTAAGACCTGAAACCATAAAAAATCTAGAAGATAACATCAGAAAAACCCTTCTAGACATTGGCTTAGGCAAAGACTTCATGACCAAGAACCCAAAAGCAAATGTAACCAAGACAAAGATAAATAGACGGGACTTAATTATACTAAAAAGCTTCTGCACTGCAAAAGAAATAATCAGCAGAGTTAACAGAAAACCCACATAGTGGGAAAAAATTTTGCAAACTATGCATCCAACAAAGAACTAATATCCAGAATCTATGAGGAATTCAAACAAATCAGCGAGAAAAAAAACAAATAATCCTATTAAAAAGTGGGCTAAGGACATGAATACGCAATTCTCAAAAGATATATAAATGGCCAACAAACATATGAAAAATGCTTAACATCACTAATTATCAGGGAAATGCAAATCAAAACCACAGTGTGATACCACCTTACTCCTGCAAGAATAGCCACAATTTAACAATAAGAAATAATAGATGTTGGTGTGGGTGTGGTGAAAAGGGAATACTTTTACACTGTTGGTGGGAATGCAAACTAGTGCAACTACTGTGGAAAACAGTATGGAGATTCCTTAAAAAACCAAAAGTAGATCTACCATGTGATGTAGCAATCCCATTACTGTGGATCTACCCAAAGGAAAATAAGTCACAGTATGAAAAAGACACTTGCACCCGCACAATTCACACTGGCAAAATATGGAAACAAAATAATGGCATTTGCAGCAACCTGGATGGAGTTGCAGACCATTATTCTAAGTTAAGTAACCCAGGAATGGAAAACCAAACATCGTATTTCTCACTTTTAAGTGAGAGCTAAGCTATGAAGACACAAAGGCATAAGAATGATACAATGGACTTTGGGAACTAGGGGGAAGGGGTGGGAGGAGGGTGAAGGATAAAAGATTACACAGTGGGTACAGTATACACTGCTCAGGTGATGAGTGCACCAAAATCTCAGAAATCACCACTAAGGAACTTATCCATGTAACCAAACACCACCTGTTCCCCAAAAACCTATTGAAATAAAAAAAAAGGGTTTTGTACAGCAAAAGAAACTATCAACAGAGTAAACAGACAACCTACAGAATGAAAGAAAATACTTGCAAACTATGCATCTGACAAAGGTCTAATATCCAGAACCTTTAAGGAACTTAAACAACTGAATGAACAAAAAACAAATATCCCCATTAAAAATGGGCAAAATACATGAACAGATGCCTGTCAAAAGAAGACATACAAGCAGCCAATAAACATATGAAAAAATACTCAGCATTACTAATAATCAGAGAAATACAAATTAAAACCACAATTCCATACCATCTCACGCCAGTCAGAATGACTATTATTAAAAAGACAAAAAATAACAGATCCTGACAAGACTACAGAGAAAAGGGAACACTGAAATGTTATTGGTGGGAATATAAATTAGTTCAGCACTGTGGAAAGCAGTTTGGAAATCTCTCAAGGAACTAAAAACAGAGCTACCACTCAATCCAGCAATCCCATTACTAGGTATACACGCAAAGGAAACATAAATCATTCTACCAAAAAGAACATGCACACGTATGTACAGCGCAGCAGTATTTGCAATAGAAAACACATGAAATCAGCCTAGGTGCCCATAAATAGTGGATTCGATAAAGAAAATGTGGTACATATACACTATGGAATAGCGTGCAGCCGTAATAAAGAATAAAATGATGACTTTTGCAGCAACATTGATGGAGCTGAAGGACATCATTCTACGTAAATTAATGCAGAACAGAAAATCAAATGCCACATGTTCTCACAAGTGGGAGTTAAACACTGGGCCCTTATAGATGTAAAGGTGGGAACTATAGACAAAGGGGACTACCAGAGGGTAGACAAGGGGCAAACAGCAAGGGTTTAAAAAGTACCCTTTGTGTACTATGCTCACTACCTGGGTAACAAGATCATTCATTCCCCAAACCTCAGCATCACACAATATGCCCATATAGCAAACCTGCACATGTACCACCACTGAATCTAAAATAAAAATTGAAATTATTTCTTTAAAAAGAAGAAGAAAATGCTACTAATTACTCCCAGCCCAACTGATTTCTCCTGAGGAAGCTACTGATGTATTTTATGTAGATTTTATACGCTACGACTTTACTGAATTTATCAGTTCTAAGAGATTTTTGGTGAAGTCTTTGGTAGAAATCTTTTCTTTTCTTTCTTTCTTTTTTTTTTTTTTTGTTTTTTTGTTTTGAGATGGAGTCTCACTATGTTGCCCAGGCTGGAGTGCAGTGGCGCCATCTCATCTCACCATAACCTCTGCCTCCCAGGTCCAAGCAATTCTCCTGCCTCAGCCTCCTGAGTAGGTGGAACTATGGGTGTGCACCACCATGCCCACCCAATTTTTGTATTTGAAGTAGAGACAGGGTTCCACTATGTTGGCCAGGCTGGTCTCGAACACCTGACCTTGTGATCCGCCCGCCTCGGCCTCCCAAAATGCTGGAATTACAGCCATGAGCCACCATGCCCAGCTGGTAGAAATCTTTAGGTTTTTCTATATATTAAGATCATGTCATCTGAAAAGAGGAACAATTGGACTTCCTTTTTTCCAGTTTGTGTGCCTTTTATTTCTTCCTCTTGCCTGATTGATCTGGCTAGGACTTCCAATACTATGTTGAGGAAGAGTGGTGAAAGTAAGCATCCTTGTTTTATTCCATTGTTGTTGTTGTTTTAAGCTTGCTCTATATTAAGAAGAATATGTGATTTTGTCCCCATTGCCATTCATTATTAACTGATAGATGCTGCTCAGGTCTTACGTTAATAATTATTCTGAGATCTTAGTGGAAAAGGGTATCACAGAAATCTCAGCCATAGTCACTGAAAAGAGGAATGGAAAAACAACTGATATACATTTGCCAACCATCCTCTGTATTACTAAACCCTATGCTTTGGTTTAATTATTTCCTCAAATACACACATACACCTCCTTTTAAAAGAGTTATTACAGTCATGTGTTCCTACCTCTGATAGTTGCCATGTGATCCAGGCAATTCTATCCATGTGGTAGCCACCTGGCGTTGCAAGCTCAGACATTCAAAAATGGGGTTTGCAAATTTAACTCGTAAAAAGAAAATGGTAAGCTGAAAAAGTATAAATATTAACACACACACATACACACACTTGTTTATTAACCATATTGCTTCAAAAGATTCTGAATAAACAGAGTACCAAATAAATCATCTTGATAAACCAAAAGTGGGGAGAGATAAGGTCTAAAACATGAAGGTAGGGTCTGGAAGTTTAAGCCTAGTAGAATGGAAGGTCTTTGACAGACCAGGCTTAAGAACATGGAAGAGACTCTGAAAACAACAGAAAAGGAAAAAACACCAAAATCAAGCCTCTTTCTTCCAGGATTTCTGAAGGTAGAAGCTGACTCTAAGGAACATCTTGTGAATGAGATGGTGTTAGACTCTGTCCCAAAATGAATAACCCTGAAACTGAAATCCACAAAGAGAAAAATCACATGAATTAGAGCTTCCGTAGTCTATCTTTAAACAGAATTTTTGGGGGAAAATCTATTTAAAACAAGCATTTAGAAAAACATCCTTTTCCTGGCATGATTATTATGTGCTTCATGTTGGCAGGAAGACTTCATTTCCAGTGATATTTTCCAATTGTTAAAATAAAAAAGTTCCTGCTGCTTTCTTTGCAATCCATAATTTTGTATTTTTAATTTAGATAACTCAAGTGTCTCAAAGCAGAAATAAGCTGCATATTCATGAGCCCTAATTTGCTGTAATCATTATTTCTGAAGCTCTGCATCAGTGAAGACTCCAAGTATTTGAGTCCTTGTTCTTAAGCAATTATAACAGATTGGCCTGGAATTGAGGGAGTTGGGAGACCCCACTTCTTCATTTTTCTCTTTGACGGGCTCTATTGGTCTATCTGAGGTCAACTTTCTCTGCTCCCAAACAGGGCTGATAATTAGTTGCTTCAACATTGGCAGGAGTGATAAAAGTCTATTTAATATGTTAATTAGAGAATTGTTAACCTTTCATCAATCAGCCTTTGGTCATAAACAGCAAAGGGAAAACCAGACGAAAAGACGGATATATTAAAATGATCTAAGCAAAAAGTAAAGGAAATTTGGAAATATATGCCAATACACAGATAGGCAAACAATGTATGATCTCAGTTAAAAACACAAAGTAGAACGTTGGTTATCAGAGTCTGCTGGAAAAAGCGAGGAAGGGGGAAAGGGAAGATGTTGATCAAAGAGGACAAAGTTTCAGCTAGACAGGAGGAATATGTTTTAGTGATCTATTGTACTGCGCAGCTTAAAATAATGTATTGTGTATTTCAAAATTGCTAAAAAATAGATTTTTAACATTCTCTTCACCACAAAGTGATAAGTTGGTGAGTTGATGGATATGTTAATTAACTTGATTGAACCATTTTATATTGTATACATAGATCAACGCATCACGTTATACCCCATAAACATACACAGTTATTATTTGTTAATTAAAAATAAAAGAGGCCAGGTGCGGTGGCTCATGCCTGTAATTCCAGTACTTTGGGAGGCTGAGGCAGGTGGATCACCTGAGGTCAGGAGTTCAAGACCAGACTGGCCAACATGGTGAAACCCCATCTCTACTAAAAAAAAAAAAAACAAAAATGAAACAGGCATGGTGGCACACACCTGTAATCCCAGCTACTTGGGAGGCTGAGGCAGGGAGAATTGCTTGAACCCAGAAGGCAGAGGTTGCAGTGAGCCGAGATTGTGCCACTGCACTACAGCCTGGGTGACAGAGTGAGACTCCATCTCAAGTAAATAAATAAACAAATAATAACAAATAAAAATAAATGAAAAAATAAAAAGGATTTTTAACTTCAAAAGAAGCAAACACACCAATAATGTTTCGTATATGTGAAAAATGTGGATGTAAGGATAAAAAAATTAAAACATGGCCAAAGAGTAAAGCCAAAAATAGTAGGAATTACAAAAACATCTAGAAATCATCTATCTTCACATCTAAAACTTGGTTTCTCTTCATGGAAATAGCCCACATTTGTGATTCTAAGAAATGGGAGTTTCAATGTCACCTGTGCTACTTACCAGCTATCTGCCTAAGGACAAGTTCCTTAACCTCCTTATGTTTTGCTTTCTTCATCAGAACTGATACCTTCATCTGTGAAAGGGAATGATCACACTTTCCTCTTAAAGCTTGTTGGGAAAATTGAATGAGATGTAAGTAAAGAATACAGTATTGGGTCAGGCATAGTGGCCCACACCTGTTAATCCCAGCAATTTGGGAGGCTGAGGCAGGCAGATCACTTGAGCCCAGGAGTTCAAGACTAGCCTGGGTAACATGGCAAAACCCCATTTCTACAAAAAATACAAAAATTAGCAGGGCATGGTGGTGTGCGCCTGTAGTCCCAGCTACGTGGGAGGCTGAGGCACAAGAATCGCTTGAACCCGGGAGGCAGAGGTTGCAATAAGCCAAGATCCTACCACTTCACTCCAGCCTGAGGGACAGAGCAAAACGTTATCTCAAAAACAAAGAATATAGCGTTGAATCAGCAGAAAGTACACACTCAATTAATGTTAGTATCTTGCCTTGCTTGATTTCTCCTTTTTACCCTCTGGCTAAATAGCTTTTGTGTTTTAAAGGCCTCAGAGCTCCCCTTATCAGCAATTCCAGACTACAAGTATCCCACTTAGGTTTTTCTTCAAAAAGATAGTACTAGAAGAAATCTCTAGTAAACCGTATAAAGCACTTACCCCAGTAGGTGGACAAAGTAGTAGATCAACAAATTTTTATTACTGTATGTCTATTCATCTATTCTAATCTTTCCATTTTCCCCAAGAAAATGTCAGCAAGAAGAAACAGAGTACATTTGGAAACTGTGTCCTTTTTTTTTTTTTTTTTTTGGTAATTATTTGGCAACAGTTACGTGGATACATCATTCAGTTCCCGAATCAGTTTGAATCAACAGCTAGGTTCCACACAAAACCTTCATTTTTCAGATGATGTATTTGAAGCACAGAAATGTAAAAGCTCCCTTCCAGAGGTTACAAAACAGTGGAAATCTGAGATTTTTAAGACCATGAGATCAAAAAGAATTACGGATTTTAGGGCAACTGCTCAGCTTCTTCATATGGCTATATCTTATCTTTAAAAAACTGTATCTTTAAAAATCTAATCATTTCTGTCTTAAAAACGATTTTTCTCTGTTTATTAGGCAAATTTAATTTGAGATATATGGCCAGGTGCGGTGGCTCATGCCTGTAATCCTAGCAGTTTGGGAAGCCGAGATGGGTGGATCACCTGAGGTCAAAATTTCCAGACTAGCCTGGCCAACATGGCGAAACCCCATCTCTACTAAAAATACAATAATTAGGCCTTGTTGCTCATGCCTGTAATCCCAGCTACTCAGGAAGCTGAGGCAGGAGAATCGCATGAACCCAGGAGGCAGAGGTTGCATGAGCTGAGATCCTATCACTGCATTCCAGCCTGGGTGACAGGGTGAGACTCCGTCTTAAAAAAAAGAAAAAAATGAGATATATATTATCCGCATACATAATGCTACAGTATATCCATTGATTTATAGAATTAATCTATACTAATGAAATAATAATCTTTTACTGTTATTGAGGGCAAGGATTACATCTTAATCTTCTTTCTATCCCTGAAAGTGCTTAATACAATGCCTCCTAAAAAGTATTTGCAAAATAAATAAATAGAGAATTGTGTTTTTTTGTTTGTTTCCCTACTCTTCCTGACTCTTTACTTACTGTACCATTCATCAAAGACAGAGCTGCTCTTTCCTACTCAATATTTGCACCTGCTGTTCCCCTCCCTGGAATGCTCTTCCCCATTTCTTCAATTGACTGGCTTATTCTCATCCTTCAGCTATCGGCTTATGAGTCACTTCCTCAGCAGGGGCATCCTGGATCATCCACCGTGAACCCAAGCAACTTATTATCTTACACTCTGGTGGCTCATTTACTTGTGCCCATCACAGTGTGAATGACTAGTGCTGTGTTCTACATAATCTAAATAAGACAAGGAAGCTTAACTAACTGATTCACTGCTATATGCCAAGCATTGTGCCAGCAACTTAAAAAAGGCTTAACAAATATTTATTGAAAAAACGAGCAAAAGAGGCTAAAGCAGAGACCCAGAAAGAATTTTTTACCTAGTATTAGAAATAAAGGAGCTGACTCTTACTTGTCTTATGTTAGAATTAGAAAACATGGACTCAGTGCACTTGATTTGCTTTCTTCGTTATTACAAAATGAATCAATTAATTAAATTCATTGCAGTGTGCAAGTTTAGTACACTGGTGGCTTCTAAAATCTTCGCTCCCCAATCTGAAGCATTGGCTTGATTCTAGGCAACTATTAGATCCTCTAAAATTAAAACTGGTTATTACAATGGAGATTTTGTGTTTCCTTTGATAATTGAGCTCCACTGGCTATTCAAGAAATCAGCACTTATGCTTCAGTTTTTTCTGGTTTGGTTACAGAGAAACAGCATGTCGATTCTCAGGACAATGATTAAAACGGCATTTCCCCCTCACCTCTACTATCTTTCTATGTAAGGGGATCAGAGCTGACAGGCCATTATAGCAGTACAGTACCCAGCTGACATTATTGACCGAAAAGCAACTACCTTGCTTATTTTCTGTTGACTTAATGATGGGACAGGCACAAATAGAGCTTGGTGTCTTTGCTTTTAGCCCTTAATCCCATCGTGGTGCTCAACCACTACTATATTGGTCATGTAGAAAGAAATATCCAGCTAAACATAAAAACCAGCCCAGGGATTTTTTGAGATGATCACAATCACTCTTACATCTACAGTTTTCCCCCTTTCATCATATCAATCATAGGAAAATGCATCTCAAATCCCTCATTAAAAATAATTTTGGCTGTAATAACATCCTAAAACATTTTATAATTTTTATTTGTTAAATTATTTGACTCTAAGTAATATATTATACTTCATTTATACAAGCAATCATCCCAAATACTTAGAAATGCTTAGAAGGAAAGAAAATTAATCTAAAAAAGATTTTAAATTGAATAGAATTCTTATGACTAATATATTAAAGAATCATTAAAAATGACAAAATATGTTTTATGAGTATTTGATTTAATATTCATTCTTTTTTGTGCGTTTTTCTTGTATTTTTAAGACACTTAAAACAATTTTTTTTTCAGGTCTCAAACACAATTCTTATAAAGCTTCTAAAACCCTAATCTGTCTGCCAGTAGTGCCTAAGCAGAAAAATCAGCCTTACACTTGACTAATTCCTGCAAAAGTCAGAGTTAGAACTGATCACTTTCAACAATCATTCTCTATATGAAAACTGCTGGTATATTATCCTGAAAACGTGTAGTAAAGTAAAATAAATAATTTTCATCAAGTAGAGAAATGAATAGGCTCTTAATCTCTTTCAGAAATATTTTTGACAGCCATAAATATGAGGTCTATAAAATAGTAAGCCCTCAAATATTTTTACTCATATGAGTTTCATTAGAATGGCTCAGAAATATCATCAGTTTTTTCCCCCTAAATCAAATACCTACACGTATTCACCTGGTGGTAGAAGTGATTAAAATATTTTACTCTGAACTTGTATTTCTTTGTGTTTAACTGTTTAGAAACTTCTGAGATGCTTGAATCTCTCTGCAAAAGTTGTCGTAATCAGTTTCAAAGAGATAGTTTACATACAAAACATTTTTTCCCATATCACAAAAAGAACTTCTAGTCACCAATATTTTTTAAGAAAGTGTATGTGGGGTGCAAATGAGAAGATAAAATAATCCAGGGCATGACATATTCATATTCTTATTCCCTAACCATTCAGTTTTAGCATTTGGTGTAATTTGAAGCAACCTTTCAGATTACATTGTTGATTAGGTAATTTTCCTCTGCAGCTATCCAACTTTTCTGAAGCTCATCTTGAATTGAGTGCATTAATATTAAAGTCTGCAAAATAGCAACCTTGGAAAAAATGTGCACTCTGACTTTTCCCCATACAGAAGTGACTTCATCAGTGGCTCTAGCTCTCTGATGCCCAATCAGCTGCATAATGATGACGAGAATTACTATTTATTGAGCACTTGCAATACGCCAGCACTGCCAAGCACTCTACATGCATTACTTCATTTAATTTCTACAACAATATGAGACAGATATTATTATCTCCATTCTATAGATGAGGGAGCTGAGGCTCAGAAAATTTAAGTAAACTACAAAATCTCACCAATGAGAGACAGTATAACTGGAATTCAAAGCCATGCTGTGTGACCCAAAAGTTCACACTCCTAACTAGTTTTTTATTAAGTGGATGGTTTAATCCAACTAGTTGTTTAATAAGGACAAGCAAAATTCTAAAAGATGATTTTTTTTAACTAGTCCAACAATTTTGACATTGTGATGACAAAAACATTACAGCCCGATCTCCCAACAACTGAGCTGATTATTTCTTATCATCAATTATTGAAAACAATTTAACTGGCAGTAAATACAGATAAAACCTTTCTGAATGTGGTGAGGAGGGCTCAGGTATTCTCATTTCAGTGGCATCAGCCTAAAATACGTACTCGAAGAAAGTTAGAGCTTTTCATCTTCAAAGTAAATATTGATTGACCTGTTTTTTTTTCCTCTAACTTTTGAGAAAGACGTGGAAAGAGAATAAAAGGGTAAGCTCAGCTAAGAACATGATCAAGGACAGGATCAAAAAATATAACTCCAATGTTCTGCGCTCTTTGGCTTTTAATTTTTCCAACGAACTAATAATCTATTCTGATATCTATTTGAATAACTCCACTGGACTTGAGTGATTTGTCAGAGCAATTGATAGCCATAGAACTACGAATATCCTTTTCCACTTGTGAAAATCTGCATTGTCTTTTTGAAGCTTCCTTCTGTGTGATCTTTATTAAACATAGGCAAGGGAAGCACAAAATTCACCAGAATTCAATGAAGCTTCTCATTTACTTTCTTATGTTATCCCTCTTTCTCTCCCTCCCTCTCTACCCCCTCCCTCCTTACACACACACACACACACGCGCGCGCGCACGCACACACTCACACACACAAAACGAAATGACCTTTACTTACTTCACCGTTGCGTGCACACCTCAGGTACTTATGGGCTTTTATGACTCTAATGTTATTTATTTCTGTATGCTTTCATCAAAGATTTATTGAGTACTGCTATGTCCCAGGCACTATGAACAACATCAAGTACAGAAGATGAATGATCTATAACTGCCACTGAATTTTGAAAGATCTTTAGTTTAAAAGAGTCATTTTAGAAAAAAAAAGAGCTAACATTTTTCCAAGCATTTATATGCCAAGCCAAGTGATCTTCATTTATTCTCTGCCTTAGTCATCACAAGAGCCTCAGGAGGTAGGTACAATTATTTTCTTTCATTTGTCAACTGAGATAACTGAAGCTTACATAAGCCAGGTAATTTACAGAGGATCACAGAGTTAGTGACAGAACTATTGCTGCAGTTACTATAATAGTAGAAGCTCACTTATATTAAGCATCTACTATGTACCATGAATTGTTCTAAGCACCTGATATAGTTGAGCTTACTACTCCTATTACCCACCATTACTGATGAAACAGTAGTACAGAGATGTTAAATAAGTTCTCCAAAGTTACCAGTAGAACTGGGATACCAGTTGTCCTTTTATTTATTTATTTTTTGTTTTTTCATTTTTTTTTTTTTTTTTTGACGGAGTCTCCCTCTGTCGCCCAGGCTGGAGTGCAGTGCAGTGGCGCAATCTCGGCTCACTGCAACCTCCACCTCCCAGGTTCAAGGGATTCTCCTGCCTCAGCCTCCTGAGTAGCTGGGATTACAGGCACGTGCCACCATGCCCGCCTAATTATTTTTGGATTTTTAGTAGAGACAGGGTTTCACTGTTAGCCAAGATGGTCTTGATCTCCTGACCTCGTGATCCACCCGCGTCGGCCTCTCAAAGTGCTGGAAATACAGGCGTGAGCCACCATACCAGGCCCCAGTTGTTCTTAATAACTCACAGACTCAAGTCTGGCTGGGCCAAAACTCATGCTTGTAATCACTATGAAACTGAAAGATAATGTATGGTCTCCATGATTAGGACAATACTCCAATCTGCCTGGTCAAAGGATACTAATGAAAGAGAAGATCTTGAAGAACATGGTTTATTCAACAGATCAAACATAAGACTTTGTGATCTCAATCTACAAATTGTTTTCTGAAGTTACAAAATTCAGCAGAGACATGGGGGCCATGAAAGTCCAATTCCATGGCTCAAGTTTGCCACATTTTCCTTATCTACAACAAAGGAGTAAGTGACTAAGAGTCATCTATTACCTAAACTTTCCAGCTAAGAGTTATCTATTATATAATAATACTTTCCAGCTTTGAGCAGGGTGTTCCACAAGTATCAGGAAAGCAGAAATCAGGTACATTTTAACTTAATGTTTTGTTTCAAAGCCCGATCATAGTGACTGGTGCACAGTAGCCACTCAATAAATTGTTGTTAGATAAATGTTGGAAAAAAGCTTTCTGAACAAGCACTTTGTAGTATTTGCAGGGCTGGGCCTAGGGCGAAGCAAGTGAGGCTCCTGTCTTGGCACAGAATTTAAGGGGCATCAAAAAATTCCTTTGGCTTCGGGCTCCAATATGGTTCAGCACAGCATTATTACTGATCCTGTTCTTATGAAAATTGTAGATGTTTCACTCATCATAAATTATTTTGCACCAGTTTTGCCCCAGCCCTGATTACACACACTCTTCCTGATAACTTCCTGCCACTTACTAGCTGTTTTATCACATGTAAGTTACTGAAAGTTTTCTGAGACTCAGTTTCCTCATTGGTCAAATGGGAATAAGAATTTTTAGTTTATCATACTGTTGTAAGGAGCGAATCAGGTGGCATGTGTGCAATCTCTGACTCAGTGCACAGCATAAAATTGGAGCTCAATAAACATTACTTCCCTTGCCTGACAAGAGAGGTGTCTGTTAAATCTTTTCTTTGCATGGTTAATTATTTTATTTAATTTTTCTTCCCCAAGAAGATCAACCAATTCTTACAGGATCTCTCATTCAAACGGGTTATTTCTCCCAACAAGTTGCCTCTCGGGCAGATTGTCTGAGCTCAGGGGTTCGAGACCAGCCTGGGCAATGTGGCAAAACCCTGTCTCTACTAAAAATACAAAAAATTAGCCAGGCGTGGTGGCACACTCCTGTAATCCCAGCTACTCAGGAGACTGAGGCAGGAGAATCACTTAAGCCTGGGAGGCAGAGGTTGTGGTGAGTCGAGTTCGTGCTACTGCACTCCAGCCTGGGCAACACAGCAAAACTCTGTCTCAAAAAAAAAAAAAAAAAAAACAAAACACACACACACAAAGGTGCCTCTATATGATGCCGAGATATCAGTTGATTCAGAAAAGTCAGATAGATAAAACGGCAGCCAAATGTTGCTTTATTATTGTGATGGACTAATACCATTCATGGTTTCCACCTTGTGGTTTTGTCATCCTATCTGATAGACACAATCCAGGTACAGTAGAAACTCTCTTACTAGACTCAGTAGATTAATGCAAATTCTTGATCACCTCTGCAAAACCTACTGACTAGTGGCCAGGGCAGGCTGAATGTTTGAGGCTTGTACGTGACTTCCTGGAATGCCCACACACTTCTGCTGCCTCCAGCTGTGTTGCACGCTTACTAAGAGTGTGTTTGTAATTAGACAGTAAAATTTAATACATAAGGCAAAGAAAACTTAGTGCAAAAAGGGAGAAAAGTTGCTGTTTCTATGAGAACTAAGTTGAATGCTTTGGGGAAACAATCAATAAAGGCAACATAAGCCAACAATATTAAAAAATGACTCAGGCAAGGAGCCTGTCTTCCTGGATTCACAAGGAAGTACAGGATTTTAGGTACTGATGCAATTTTAATACAAAGTAGAAAGTGATGCCTGCTATAAGAAAATCACACCTAAATTTCTATGCAAATAGATTACAGTTTGGAGCTTAGGGATTAAAATTCTAACATTCAGTTAGAATCAGAGATTTAATTTCAAAATCCTAATTAAACCTGATTTATTTCCAGCCGAGAACGGTGGCTCACACCTGTAATCCCAGCACTCTGGGAGACCGAGGCGGGGGGATCACTTGAGGTCAGGAGTTCAAGACCGGCCTAGTTAACATGGCAAAACCCTGTCTCTACTAAAAATACAAAAATTAGCCAGGCGTGCTGGTGGGTGCCTGTAATCCCAGCTACTCGGGAGGCTGAGGCAGGAGAATCGCTTGCACCGGGAGGTGGAAGTTGCTGTGCGCCGAAATCGCGCCTCTGCACCACTCCAGCCTGGGCGACATCGTGAGAATCTGTCTCAAAAAACATAAAAATAAACTGATTTATTTTCTATAATAAATCTAGAAAAGGCTAACATGACATCCTGCAAATAAAACCAGTGGAACTTATAATGTTGCAATACTGAGAATATATTTTTCTAAAAAAAACTTGTGTATAATTCTTATTTCATCATAAAACCTGGAGTTGAATCTAGCTGTACTTTCCTAAGATTGCGATAAATCTACTAATTGCAATGACTATTCCTCAAGAATTTAATGAGCGTGGTTTACTGGCAAATACATTTCTACCTTTCAGCTGGGTGGTCTTGGGCTCTTGCTAAGCCTCTCTGACCGTCAGTTTTCTCCTATGTAAAACTGTGGATAACAACACTTATTTCATGAGGATGCTGTGAGAATTAAATGAAACAATTTATGTAAGCGCTGGCACATGGTAGTTACCCTTCTCTGCCGCAAGGCAGTGCCCCCACGGGTTTAATTAAAGCTTTGGCTCTTTGCCTCTCAGTGAACAAAAAACTTTGAGTGTCATAATTAATGGATGAAGTCCAAAAAAATAGAATGTCAAAACCACGCGCAGGATAAAAACGAATGAGCTGGCATCCCTTTCAAATTCCTAGGCTCATTTCCCCCCCTAAATTTAGACAGGGCTGGCTGCTTGAAAAATGGCGTGAGACTGCCATCTAGTGGCTACATGGAGGAACACCAAACCCCTTGTGTTCAGGAACCAGAGCTAGAGAATCTTTGCAAAAGGCACCTCTAATTTTAAAAACACCCCCTCAACACAAGACTTGATTGGCAGCAACGTGCCAACTTCCTTAATCACAGCAATGAAACTACTAACACATTCTTCGAGTTCTCCTCCACTGTGTGCCCCACATTCCCAGCCAAGGCCTTGCTGTTCTGTGGTCTCACAGGCTTTCACCCTGTCAAAACCAGCTGTCAGCCAGCTGTTACGTTAAAAAGAATCTGATTCATTTACATTGTAATCTTCTTAAAAATAATTCCTACTGCAAAGTATCCCCATGGGGATTTGCATTTTAATTTGATTTCATTTAGATACTATTTGACTTTGCATTGGGTTTTACTACGTATTTAGCTAAGGATGCAATTCGTTAAGGCAGTGTCTCTCCAGCTGCATCAAAGTGCATCAGAATATTCTGGAGGGCTTTTTAAAGCTCAGAATATGGGGGCCCCATCACTACACTTTCTGAAAATGTGACTTTCTAATGAGTTCCCAGATACTATTGAAGGAAATCAAAATATTTTACCCCAAAGTATATTTACTTGACATATTTTGGGAGATGGTTGTCAAAGAGCCCACAAACAGAAGTGGCCCTGCAAGGCTGTCTTTTGTGGGGAAGATTTGCATCTGTAGAGAATCTACATTAATGCAGCTAGGTCCTCCCTTGTCCAGATGTAGGAAAGATTACCTGAGAGTCTGACACCTTTAAACATCAGAAAGAAACATTTACCACCTATCTCTGTGAAGGTTGCTACTTTGTTACCTAACAAGACCACCTTTCCTAAACAAGCCTCTTCTTCTCCCCGTCCCATAACCTGTCTTGCCACTATAACCTGACTGACCCCCATAACCTGGTTTCGGCCATGCAGTGAGCCTTCATGATTTCTGTAAGCTCAAGATGCATTCCATTACAGGGTTGGGCAGTCACACTGGAGTCCTTCCCACGTACACGTTAATAAATTTTGTATGCCTTTTCTCTAATTAATCTGCCTTTTGTGAGTTCATTTTTCAGCAAACCTTCAGAGGGCAAAGAGGAAGTTTTTTCCTTGACCCCTAGAATATGATATTGTTTATCTGGGGACCACTGTTTGGGAATGATGGACCAGCTTCTAATGACACAATTTCATAATGAGACACAGCTAATGAGCAAGACCATTTTTAAAAGGCATTTCTGCAGGCTGAGACAAGAAATTAACATGTGAACAATACAAATTATTTTAAATTACCAGGCCCAGAGAGACATTAAAATGAGACCAGCATCATGCCCTTGGAACTATGTATTCATCTCTTGAAACTGCTTACTGTTGCTATAAGTAGCTATAAATTATCTAACAATGCAACAATGGACACCATAATCCACACTCTATAACTTAACAATGTGTAGCCAATCATTAATCAATGTTATTTCTATAAACCAATGAGAATTCCTGACAATTTTATATCAGCGGCTCCCTCTCCCCCTTTTTTTGCCTTTAAAAACCTCCCTGCAGCTGGGCGCTGTGGGTCACGCCTGTAATCCCAGCATTTTGGGAGGCCAAGGTGGTGGATCACCTGAGGTCAGGAGTTCGAGACCAGCCTGACCAACATGACAAAACCCTGTCTCTACTAAAAATACAAAAATTAGCTGGGCATAATGGCACGCGCCTGTAGTCCCAGCTACTCGGAAGGCTGAGGCAGGAGAATCGCTTGAACCCAGGAGGCAGATGTTGCAGTGAGCCAAGATCACACACTGCACTCCAGTCTGGGTGACAGAGCGAGACTCTGTCTAAAAAAAACAAAAACAAAAACAAACAAACAAAAAAGCAACCTTTCCTATGTTACCACCTACATTTCTGAAATTCTCCACTACCGCCACTGCACTTGAGGTGACCACCCCCTCTCCAAGTCTCCGTATTTATGTCACTTCCTCCAGGATAATCTCCCTGACCACTAGTCTAGGTTCGGGGCCTGTCTGAGGACTTTCACAGCACCCTACACTTCCTTCCACACTCAGGCCATGGCCACGATAAATGTAAATTGAGTATTCACTTGTTCCAATCCCAGCCCAGATGCAGAGGGTTTTGCCATACACACATTGTATCTCAAATGCCTGGGGCAGGGCCTGGCTTAGAATAGGTGTTCAGCATTTCTTAAACGGATGAACAAACGAATGAATAAAAATGAGTACATGAGTAGCTGCTCTCTCCACTTGGCCCCTTCTATAAGACATAAAAAAGATGGGTGGCTCTGAGTAAAGTGTTTTCCAGTTCAGGGATGTCTACCTTGGTAGGAGCGTGCTGACTTCCCAGAGCATCCTGAGTGGCTGTGATTGGAATAACATAGCACTGCTGAGTGTGAGCCAGGCTTACACTCAGGACATGACGCAAGCGATGCTTTGCTTAAGTTCAACAAACACATTGAAGCCTTATGGTACATCAGGCATTGTGCTAGAGACACCGAGTATAAAGATCTGCTGATCACTCCTGTGAGACAGGTGCACAAACAGAATAGTACTGCAGGATCCCAGAGGAGGGAGAAGCAGTGTGGGCCAATCAGGAAAAATGAATTAGGCCTTTGTAATGAGTTGCATAGTGGCCCCTGAAAGATGTATCCAGGCCCCAGCCTCAGTATCTGCAAACATGACGTTATTTGGAGAAAATGGCTTTGCAGATGTAATTAAGTAAAGAATCTTGTGATGAGATCATCCAGATTTAGGAAGGCCCTGTGTTCAATGACTAGCATCCTTCTAAGAGAAAAGAGAGGGAGATTTGAGAAAAGGAGAAATATGGAGATGGCTATGGGAAGCTGGAGGTAGAGACTGGAGTGACAGGCCAAGGAATGCCAAAGATTGCCTCGTAGGTATTTATTATTTCCCACTCACTACAGGATTTTTTTCCTTTACTTTTTCCTTTTACCTAAAATCAGCCACTTTATAACTAGAACACACTGTGTATCCATACGGTTGAATTCCAGCAGTTGGAACGCTTTTTGTTTTTGGTAAGAGACTCCCTGTCTTCTTCCACAGATCCTGTAAACTACTTAACTGTGCAATGCTGTTTACTCAAAGCATTTTTTTTAAAATGGAGTTTCACTCCTGTCACCCAGGCTGGAGTGCAATGGTGCGATCTCAGCTCACTGCAACCTCCGCCTCCCAGGTTCAAGCAATTCTCCTGCCTCAGCTTCCCGAGTAGCTGAGATTACAGGCATGCACACCACGCCTGGCTAATTTTTGTATTTTTAGTAGACGGGGATTCACCATGTTGGTCAGACTGTTCTCAAACTCCTGACCTCAGGCGATCCACCCGCCTTGGCCTCCCAAAGTGCTGGGATTACAGGCAGGAGCCACCACGCCCAGCCACTCATAGCATCTCTTAATAGAGAACCCTGTAAAATAAGATATTGAAAATGAAAATAAGATAAATGCGTATTTTTAACCCAAACAACATCTTGTCAAGCTACTAACTTTGAAACACATGATCTTCTTCAGTACTTGCTCCTAATGGCAGTAGTCTTAGTAAAGATTTAATTTTATAGGAAACATGTTCCTTCTCAGCCCCCAAGCCAAATGTACTCATCATCCTACCCTCAGAAACTCTATCCACACTTTGCCCAAGCCCCCGGAACTCACCAGTCTGGATTTGATCCATCTCCAAGACCAAGCGGGGTGATGCTCACACACCCCAATCCTCCATCTGTGAGAGCAGAGACCAGAGAAGCACTTGATCTGCCTAAGACATCAGAGGCGAGTTCAGTGGGTGCTCTCTGAGCCAGTTCCTAAAAGTAGAGCCTGGGCTTCTGGTCCAATCTAGGGAGAGAGTACATGGTCCTCCAGACTTTGCTGACCTTATACTGGTCTATATGATCTAGGTTCATCAAAGTGTTGCTTTTGCCCCCTCTTCCAATTGTGCTGTTTAAACTTCTATTTCCCCATCTTCATCACTATCATGTCTCCTTGGGTTTGGAATCTCAAGGAGCCAACATATTGAAACGTTCATAGCAATAAATGGTCTCCATCATCTTTGCAGTGAATAAATCAACTCTATTTTGCTATCCCAATAAGCTTTTAAATATCCTAGTTTCATATGAATTTACATCAGGCCATAATGAGGCAGTGGGACAACATTTAAACCACATATAGACTAAGTGGCGTTTAACTCACCAACTCAAGTGTGGAGGAAATTTCACATTATTTCCTTTAAACCTACTTTTCTCATTATGTCCTTCTGCAGAGTTCCATGGGAATCTGGGGAGCTTATAAATACTTGAAAAAGTCAACAAAAGTTATTTAATCTTCAGCCCATTGTGATTGCTGCCACTATCCTCATTGTCTGACTCTGCAGGGCCCCTTGAAGTGGAGGGCTCCACCGCAGCCAGGACACTGGGGCGCAGGGCACGTTGCCAAGCCGCCATAGGTTTCAGGCTCCTGGAGTTGAGCACTCCATTGGCAGTTTCTTCTGCAGCTTTGCCATTCTCTAGGTGAGGGCTAGGGCTGCTGCCAAGATTCCATCACGTCATATTGCTATTGTATCATGGCCTCTTACCACTCTAGGAGAGGGGCTGGAGCGTCCCTAATTACGCAGCTGAAAGTCCCTCTCAGGCAGTCTGAAGTCTGGCTTTGCTAGAACTCTGTGCTGGCCTAGAATAAACAGGCCAAAGGTGCCCATGTGCCTGCTGCCCCTACAGTCTGAATTTTCTCCAGTGAACACTGCTGTTTCAGGCCTGATTACGTGTGCCCCCTGGTCATCGGCCCTTATTTGTACATCAGATGCCCTATCCCAGAAAAGGAGATGATGAATCTCTGGAATATGAATCACTTCATTATTTTATATCATTTTTTAAAAATTTTCTGATACTCTAAAGCCACACAAAAAGATTAAGGGCATATTTGAACTACCTTTTAACAAGGCATGCTGAATATATGGTTGATTGTCACACAGTTCAATAAAAATTCACTAAAGCAATAGTGAAATAAATGTAAAAAGTCTAAATTCAAAATGTAAAGAGAATGGGAGAGGAGACAATGAAGAAGAAATTAACATGTTTTTTTGAGATTGAAAGTTGATATAGGAATGGTAACTGATTTACCAGAGCTGAGAAAGCTTAAAACATGACTTCAGGAAACAGGTTTCCAAAAAAGAAATCCTATTCAGGAAAGAAAGAAAAAAAGGAAGGGAGGAAGGAAGGAAGGGAGGGAGGAAGGAAGGGAGGAAGGAAGGGAGGAAGGAAGGAAGGAAGGAAGGGAGGAGGGAGGAAGGGAGGAGGAGGGAGGAAGGAAGGGAGGAAGGGAGGAGGAAGGGAGGAAGGGAGGAAGGGAGGGAGGAAGGGAGGAAGGGAGGGAGGAAGGGAGGGAGGAAGGGAGGAGGAAGGGAGGAAGGGAGGGAGGAAGGGAGGGAGGAAGGGAGGGAGGAAGGGAGGGAGGAAGGGAGGGAGGAAGGGAGGAAGGGAGGAAGGGAGGGAGGAAGGGAGGGAGGAAGGGAGGGAGGAAGGGAGGGAGGAAGGGAGGGAGGAAGGAGGGAGGAAGGGAGGGAGGAAGGGAGGGAGGAAGGGAGGGAGGAAGGGAGGAGGAAGGGAGGGAGGAAGGGAGGGAGGAAGGAGGAGGAAGGAGGGAGGAAGGAAGGGAGGAAGGAAGGGAGGAGGAAGGGAGGAGGAAGGAGGAAGGAAGGGAGGAAGGAGGAAGGAAGGGAGGAAGGAAGGGAGGAAGGAGGAAGGGAGGAAGGAAGGAGGAAGGAAGGGAGGAAGGAGGAAGGGAGGAAGGAAGGGAGGAAGAGGAAGGGAGGAAGGAAGGGAGGAAGGAAGGAAGGAAGGGAGGAAGGGAGGAAGGAAGGAAGGAAGGAGGAAGGGAGGAAGGGAGGAAGGAAGGAAGGGAGGAAGGGAGGAAGGAAGGGAGGAAGGGAGGAAGGGAGGAAGGGAGGAAGGGAGGGAGGAAGGGAGGAAGGAAGGGAGGAAGGAAGGAAGGAAGGAGGAAGGAAGGAGGAAGGGAGGAAGGAAGGAAGGGAGGAAGGGAGGAAGGAAGGAAGGGAGGAAGGGAGGAAGAAAGGAAGGGAGGAAGGGAGGAAGGAAGGGAGAAAGGGAGGAAGAGGAAGGGAGGAAGGAAGGGAGGAAGGGAGGAAGAGGAAGGGAGAAAGGAAGGGAGGAAGGGAGGGAGGAAGGGAGGAAGGAAACAAGGGAGGGAGGGAAGGAGGGTGAGGGAAGGAAGGAAGGTTGGAAGGGAGGAAGGAAGGGAGGGAGGGAGGGAGGGAGGGAGGGAAGGAGGGATAACTTTGGGTTTCCCTAACCTTTAACCTACAACTCATGGGAGTAAACAGGGAGTGACAACAACAGACTGTAACAGCCATCAAAACCCCGCCTCTACTAAATATACAAAAATTAGCTGGGCGTGGTGGTGCCTCCCTGTAATCCCAGCTACTCGGGAGACTGAGGAAGGAGAATCACTTGAACCAGGGAGTCAGAAGTTGCAGTGAGCCGAGATCCTGCCACTGCACTCCAGCCTGGTGACAGAGAGAGACTCCGTCTTAAAAAAAAAAAAAAAAAAAGAGTGTGAAGAAACAATCTCTTTCTTCTCAAATCAGAATCATAACTAACTCTCACAACCCAATATTCACTTAGTGCTCTATTCCAGTAATTTTCAGTATTCAGTGCCAGTAATTAGACTGATATTTGCATAAAAGTGTAAAATGGGCCTATTTCTAGAACTTTCTGATTGGCAAAGGGACAAATAAAAAAATTTTGGAGTAGTTCTTTTCTCCACCAGCTATGGAACTTTTTCAATGGACACGTATTGACCATGGAAATTATCAGGACTGGCTATAGAAATGTCAATCGCTTTTAGCCTTTAAGTTCAAAAACAGCATGAAGAAGGCACTGCTGATATTCTTGGCACTCAGTTGCAACAGAATCATTCTTTCTTAGTAGAATTTTAGATGACTTTCAAGTCCATTTCCTTTTCCGACTTTCCTTGACATATTACTTTTTTTGACATTCATCTTACAAACTGTCTAATCTTTACTAATTTTATAATTAGGTGGTTTCAGAGTTTTGAAAGAGAACCTACACTGATAATATTTTGATCATTTTGGATGGCAATATTTCTGTACAAGTTGAAGCAGCAGTGACAACAGGCTTCTTAGAACACTCTCTTCATATATTGAAATTAGTAAATTTACAAAAATAAATTCTACTTTGTATGGAAAGCTGGGCTCACTTGGTCCTTAGAAAAGTTGATTGTTTCAGCCAGGCTCAGTGCCTCAAGCCTGTAATCCCAGCACTTTGGGAGGCCAAGGTGAGCAGATCACAAGGTCAGGAGATTGAGACCGTCCTGGCCAACACGGTGAAACCCTGTCTCTACCAAAAATACAAAAAAATAGCCGGGCATGGTGGCAGGCACCTGTAGTCCCAGCTACTCGGGAGGCTGAGGCAGGAGAATGATGTGAGCCCGGGAGGCGGAGCTTGCAGTAAGCCGAGATCACTGCACTCCAGCCTGGGTGACAGAGCTAGACTTTGTCTCAAAAAATAAAAAGAAAAATAAAAATAAAAGAAAAGCTGATTGTTTCTTTACAGAACTGGCCCATCTATTTTAGAATATGTGGTTGCCTCCATAGTATTTGAAAGTTATTGAACATGCTGCCTAAATATCTCCCTGGGAGGTATGCTTTATTGTCTAAAATTCCCACTTTGACATTCATTCCTTTAGGTCCCAATGTTGCCTAATCAAAATGTGTATACTACCGTTGAGAAATGTGGTAGACTGTATTTCCCAAAAATAGCCACAGCAATATTTCTGCTTTCACACACTCTACCAGATCGTTAGCACTCCCCATCAAGATTTGGAGCCTCTTTTCATTTTCCTTGAATTGAGGTAGGCTGTTTGGACGGCCTTGACCAACGAGAAAACAACAGAACAGATGCTGCATGACTTTTGTGACTAGTTCATAAAAGACAACACAACTTCTGCCTGGCATGCTCTCTCTCTCTGTCTCTCTCTTTCTCTATCTTTATCTCTCTATCTCTGTGCTCATCCTTGGAACCCAGACACCATGCAAGGAAGCCAAGAAGCCACACTGAAAGGCCACATGTAAGTATTCTGGCCATACCAAAGTTGAAGTTCCAGCTCACAGCCAGCATTAAAGCCACACATGTAAGCAAGTGAAGCCTTCAGAAGATTCTGGTACCCAGCCTCCAAGCCATTTGAGCTGCCTCTGGCCGAGTGTAGCAGAAATGAGCTGTCCGCATGTCTTCCCAAATTACAGAATTGATGATAAAGCAAATGACATCATATCTTTAAGTCACTTCATTTTGGAGCTTTTTTTTTTCTATTTTTGGTGTTTTGTTTTGTTTTTATGTAGCCATAGATAATCAAAACAGGACTAACACATTAATATTGGTACAAGTTAGTTTTTTAGATTAGTTATTTTGTAGCAGATACAAAAACCATGGGGATGATAGCATGGTACAAATAAGACTTAATGAAGAGAAAAGGGAAGAAGGGAACTACTATATCTAAAGCAAGCCTTTTTCACTTATGGTGAGTCAACCTGGCAGGGATGGGAAGCGGGGGAGAGAAGAGAGATGGCAGGATGGCAGAAGGAGAATGTAAGAATTTCCAAAAACAAGTTATTTGGATGGGGAGTATATATTAGCATTTCATATTTTAGAGCAATAAGACTTTTTAAAAATAACCATGCAATGCATAGTTATACTTACCATTATCAGTAATTTTCAAGACGAATTTTTCATTCCATGTTTTATGAGGTAGCCAAGACTCCAAACTATCTACAGCAGAGTTTTCTATACCACTTCCACACATAACAAGCATTTCAGAGGAAAACAACCTTCTACAACCCCTTTCCTCTACACCAGGAAAGCTCAAGTTATCCACAGACTTAGATGTATATGACTTACTGTTCTCAGGAAACTGTTGTGACTTCTTTCTATGTAATACACACACACACACACACACACACACACACACACCTTGGTATATAACAATATATATAAAAAGAATCTATAGAATACTCCACCCAACAACAGCAAAATACACATTCTTCTTATTATTATTATTTTTTTTTTAATAGAGATGTGGTCTTGCTATGCTGCTCAGCTGGTCTTGAACTCTTGTCCTCAAGTGATTCTCTGCCATGGCCTCCCAAATTGCTGGGATTATAGGTGTGACCCACTGTACCCGGCCAGTACACATTCTACTAAGGCACAAATAGAACATTTTTCAGAATAAACCATAGACTAGGTCATAAGCCAGGTCTCAATAAATGTAAAGGAATTAAAATCATACAAAATATATTCTCCAACTACAAAGAAATAAAATTAGAAAATAACAATGAAAGAAAGTTTGAGACATCTACAAAATAATTGAAAATTAAACAAGAGACTCTCAACCAATGGGACAGAGAAAACATTTAAATTTTAAAATACCATGTGATGAATGAAAATAAAAACAACATACTAAAGCTTATAGATGCAACTAAAGAAGTGCTCAGAGGGAAATGTATAGCTTTAAATGCTTTTTTTAAAAAAATCTCCACTCAACAATGTCAACTTCCACTTAAAAAACTAGAAAAAGAAGAGCAAACTAAAATCAAAGCGAGACCAAGGATGGAAATAATAAGGTTAAAATGAAAATAAATAAAGTAGAGAAGAGAAAAACACTGAGCAAATTTTTTTTAAAACACAAAAATTGTTTGCAAAGATGAACTGAAATGACAAACCTTGGCTGGGAACGATGGCTCACACCTGTAATCCCAGCACTTTGGGAAGCCAAGGCAGTAGGATCACCTGAGGTCAGGAGTTTGAAATCAGTCTGCCCAACATGGTGAAACCCCATCTCTACTAAAAAATACAAAAATTAGCTTGTCATGGTGGTGCACACCTGTAATCCCAGCTACTTGGAAGGCTGAGGCACAAGAATTGCTTGAACCTGGGAGGTGGAGGTTGCAGTGAGCCGAGATCATGCCACTGCACTCCAGCATGGGCAACAGAGTGAGACTCCATCAAAAAAAAAAAAACCCCACAAACTTAACTAAATGGGTCAGAAAAAAATGAAATTCAAATTACAAAAATCAGGAATGAAAGAGGGATATCACAACCAACCTCAATAAAATAAAAAGAATTACAAAGAAACAATATTCACAACTATACACTAACAAGTTAGATAACTTGGATAAAATAGAAAAATTTCTAGAAATATACAAACTTTCAAAACTAACTCAAAAAGAAATATAAAATCTGAATAATCTTACAATAATTACATATAATAAGTTTAGTAATTTTAAAACTTTCCACAAGAAAAGTCCATGTCGAGATGGCATCACTGGTGAATTTTATCAAGCATTTAAAAAAGAATCAATACCAAGGTGGTTCATTATGCAAAAATCAGTGTAATACACCACATTAACAGAATGAAGGGGAAAAAATTGTATGATCATCTCAATTGAGGCAGAAAGAGCATTTGACAAAACTGAACACTCATGATGAAATCACTCAACAAACTAGGAATTTAAAAAATTACTTTCCCATAACAAACCATAAATGAAAAGCCCACAGCTGACATCATATTCAGTGGTTGAAAGACTAAAAGTTTATCCTCTAATATCAGGAAAAATTGCCTGCTTTCAATATTCCACATAGTCCTAGCAAGAACAATTAGACAAGAAAAATAAATAAAAGGCATTTGTGATGGTCAATTTAATGTGTCGACTTGACTGAGCGAAGGAATACAAAGATAGCTGATAAAATATTATTTCTGGTATGTGTGTGAGGGTGTTTCTGGAAGAGATTAGCATTTGAATCGGTAGACTTAGTAAAGAAGATCTGCCCTTACCAGTGTAGGTAGGCATCATCTAACCTGTTGAGGGACTGAACTGAACAAAAAGGCAGAAGGGGCAATTCTCTCTCTCTTCTTGAGGTGGGACATCCATTTTGCTCTTGCCCTCAAATATCAAAGCTCCTGGTTCTCAGGTCTTTGGATGGTAGCCTTACACCAGTTTTCCTCCCATCTTTGGTTCTCAGGCCTTCAGACTCAGATGGAGATACACCATTAACTTCCCTCTTTCTCAGACCTTCAGATATGAACTGAATTACAACACTGGCTTTCTTGTATCTCCAGCTTGCAGACTGCTTATCTGCAAGATCATGGGACTTTTCAGCCTCCATAATCATATGAACCAATTCTCATTTTACATATATATATATATATATATATAATTAGTACTGTTTCTCTAAAGAACCCTGATTAACACAGCATTCAAATCAGAAATAAAGGCCAGGCGCAGTGGCTCATGCCTGTAATCCCAGCACTTTGGGAGGCCAAGGTGGGCGGGTCACCTGAGGTCGGGAATTTGAGACCAGCCTGGCCAACATGGCAAAACCCCATCTCTACTAAAAATACAAAAATTAGCCAGGCGTGGTGGTGCATGTCTGTAATCCCAGCTACTCAGGAGGCTGAGGCGGAGGCTGCAGTGAGTTGAAATCGCACCACTGCACTCCAGCCTGGGCAACACTCTGTCTCAAAAACAAACAAACGAATAAACAAACTGGAAATTAAAAAGTAAAATTATCTTAGTTTTATGATTTTATACATAGAAAACTCTAAAGATGCCATGAAAATATTATAATTAAGGGGCTTGGCGCAGTGGCTCATGCCTGTAATCCCAGCAGTTTGGGAAGCCGAGGCAGGCGGATCACTTGAGGACAGGAGTTAAAGACCAGCCTGACCAACATGGTGAAACCCCATCTCTACTAAAAATACAAAAATTTAGCCAGGCCTGATGGCACATACCTGTAGTCCCCGCCACTCGGGAGGCTGAGGCAGGAGAATCACTTGCACCAGGTAGGCAGAGGTTGCAGTGAGCTGATATCATACCACTGTACTCCAGCCTGGGCGACAGAGTGAGACCCTATCTCAAAAAATTAATAAATAAAATAAGATAAGATAAAAAGAACATATGCAAGTCAATAAATGTGATACACCACATAAACAGAATGAAAAACAAAAATTACATGATCATCTCAATAGATGCAGAAAAAGCATATGACAAAATCCAGCATCCCTTCATGATTAAAACTCTCAGCAAAATCGGCATACAAGGGACATACTTCAATGTAATAAAAGCCATTTATGACAAACCTACAGCTAACATAATACTGTAATACTGAATGGGGAGAAGTTGAAAGCATTCCCTCTGAGACTGGGAACAAGACAAGGACGCCCACTCTCACCACTCCTCTTCAGCACAGTACTGGAAGTCCTAGCCAGGACATTCAGACAACAGAAAGAAATAAAGGGCATCCAAATCAGTAAAGAGGAAGTCAAACTGTCACTGTTTCCTGACGATATGACTGTTTACTTTGAAAACCCTAAAGACTACTCCAGAAAGCTGCTAGAACTGATAAAAGAATTCAGCAAAGTTTCCAGATACAAGATTAATGTACACAAATTAGTAGCTCTTCTATACACCAATAGCTACCAAGCTGAGAATCAAATCAAGAACTCAACCCCTTTTACAATAGCTGCAAAAAAAATTAAATACTTAGGAATATACCTAACCAAAGAGTCAAAAAACCTCTACAAGGAAAACTACACAACACTGCTGAAAGAAATCAGACGACACAAACAAATGGAAACACATCCCATGCTCATGGATGGGTAGAATCAATATTGTGAAAATGACCATACTGCCAAAAGCAATCTATAAATTCAATGCAATCCCCATCAAAATACCACCATAATTCTTCACAGAATTAGAAAAAACAATTCTAAAATTAAAATGGAAACAAAAAAAGAGCATGCATAGCCAAAGCAAGACTAAGCAAAAAGAACAAATCTGAAGGCATCACACGACCTGATTTCAAACTACATCATAAGGCCATAGTCACCAAAACAGTGTGGTACTGGTATAAAATAGGCACATATACCAATGGAACAGAATAGAGAACCCAGAAACCCAAATACAGCCAACTGATCATTGACAAAGCAGACAAAAACATAAAGTGGGGAAAGGACGCCCTTTTCAACAAATGATGCTGCGATAACTGGCTAGCCACATGTAAGAGAATGAAACTGGATCCTCATCTCTCACCTCATACAAAAATCAACTCAAGATGGATCAAAGACTTAAACCTAAGACCTGAAGCTATAAAAATTCTGAAGATAACATTGGAAAAATCCTTCTAGACTTTGGCTTACGCAAGGATTTCATGACTAAGAACCCAAGCACAAATGCAATAAAAACAATGATAAATAGCTGGGACCTAATTAAACTAAAGAGCTTTTTGCACGGCAAAAGGAACAGTCAGCAGAGTAAACAGACAACCCACAGAGTGGGAGAAAATCTTCACAATCTATACATCTGACAAACGACAAATATCCAGAATCTACGATGAACTCAAACAAATCAGTAAGAAAAAAACAATCTCATCAAAAAGTGGGCTAAGGACATGAATAGACAATTCTCAAAAGAAGATATACAAATGGCCAAAAAACACATGAAAAAGAAAAAATGCTTAACATCACTAATGATCAGGGAAATGCAAATCAAAACCACAATGCAATACCACCTTACTCCTGCAAGAATGACCATAATCAAAAAATCAAAAAACAGTAGATGTTGGCAT
The DNA here is from genome assembly GCF_006542625.1 of Nomascus leucogenys. Classification (NCBI taxonomy): domain Eukaryota; kingdom Metazoa; phylum Chordata; class Mammalia; order Primates; family Hylobatidae; genus Nomascus; species Nomascus leucogenys. Next base: position 15,358,769 of record NC_044382.1, on the reverse strand, counting down.
GGATGTGGTTATCAGGGAACGCTTCTACAGTGTTGGTGGGAATGTAAACTAGTACAGCCACTATGGAAAACAGTGTGGAGATTCCTTAAAGAACTAAACGTAGAACTACCATTTGATCCAGCAATCCCACTACTGGGTATCTACCCAGAGGAAAAGAAGTCATTATTCGAAAAAGGTACTTGCACACACATGTTTATGGCAGCACAATTCACAACTGCAAAACCGTGGAACCAACCCAAATGGCCAAAAGTCAATGAGTGGATAAAGAAACTGTGATATATACATGTATTTACACAATGGAATACTACTCAGCCATAAAAAGGAATGAATTAACAGCATTTGCAGTGACCTGGATGAGATTGCAGATTATTATTCCAAGTGAGGTAACTCAGGAATGGAAAACCAAATATTGTATGTCTTCACTGATATGTGCGAGCTAAGCTATCAGGACACAAAGGCATAAGAATGATACAATGATAGAATGGACTCTGGGGACTTGGGGGGAAGAGTGTGAGATGGCTGAGGGATAAAAGACTACAAATATGATGCAGTGTATACTGCTCAGGTGATGGGTGCACCAAAATCTCACAAATTACCATGAAAGAATGAAAGAACTTACTCATGTAACCAAATACCACCTGTACCCCAATAACTTATGGAAAAATAAAAAATAAAAATAAAATTTTGGTTTTGTTTTTGGATAGCGAAAAAAAAATTTTATGAGTTTTACTGATGGAGACTTCATACTCTCTGCTCATTTTAACTGTCATTACCACGCTGTATATTAGATTCCCTGAACAATAGAAAGGTGATTGTTAGGGCTGGGAGTGGGGGAAATGGGGAGATATTAATCAAAGCATACAAACTTTCAGTGACAAGATGAATAATGCAACATTTTGGAGCCTTGTGGGAGAGAGATGAATTAGAGGGCTGCTCCTCATGAACTGGGGGTTGGTGGAGGGCAGAGAAACTGAGACTGTATGTTCCACAGTGGACATTTTATTTGTTCTGATATTTACAAGATGTCCTTAGGAGTTCCACTGCTTTTTAAAAAAAAAGAAAGAAAATTTGAAACTGCAGCAATAGTTAATTATTGGCCCAAGAGGGCTTTTTAATATCATATCCTTCACCAGAAACTTCATAATAGGCCCTTTTCCTTTTTAAAATGCTTATTGTTAAGGGACTTATATGCTAGTGAGTATTTGAACAAGTTAGCCCTTAATTACTCAAAATAGTTCAAAATTTATTGTGAAATGATTGTCTAAAAATTAATAGTTGTCAGACATGGTGGCTCATACCTGTAATCCCAGTGCTTTGAGAGGCTGAAGTGGGAGGATCGTTTGAGCCCAAGAGTTCAAGACCAGCCTGGGCAACACAGTGAGACCCTGTATCTACAAAATAAAATAAAACAAAAATTAGCCAGGCATGATGGTGCATGCCTGTAGTCCTAGCTACTGAGAAGGCTGAGGCAGAAGGATCACAAGGAGTTTGAGGTTACAGTGAGTTAATGATTGTTCCACTGTACTCCAGCCTGGATGACAGAGCAAGACCCTGTCTCAAAAAGAATATATATTATATATACATACATATATAATATATATATAATATATACATACATATATAATATATATAATATATACATACATATATAATATATATAATATATACATACATATATAATATATATAATATATACATACATATATAATATATATATATATCAATAGTGAAGTCTAAGAGTGAATTCAGTTGAACAGAGCAAAGTGCAACTAAGCAATAAAATTCCGAGCTTAGTTTTCATAGGTAGATAAAATAGCATTTCTTTGTTCATGAACTTGAAATCATTTCATAAACACATGCCATTAAGAAAACATTTCTGGAGAAGTAATTCCAGAGGGAATGTGAGATGTCCAATGGGAAACAATAGGAGAATGAAAAGTCTTGAGCTTAGTCCTAACTCATGATCCACAAGCCAAGTGACCTTGAGTAAATTATTGAACCTCTTTGGCTTTATTGTTCTCTCCCAAAAAAATATGGATCACAATCTGTTATAGACTGAATTGTATCCCCCTAAAATTCATATGTTGAAGCCCAGACCTCCAATGTGACTCTATTTGAAACTAGGGCCTTTAAACACATAATTGAGATAAATCCCATATAACTGGCATCCTTACAAGAAGAGACACCCATAGACCATGTGAAGACAGAGTAAGAAGGTGGCCATCTGCAAGCCACTTAATGACACCTTGGTCTTGGTCTTCCTGCCTCCAGATCTGCAACAAAATAAATTTCTGTTGCTTAAGCCACCCAGTCTATGGAATTTTGTTTGGCAACCCTAGCAAACTAATACATAAAACCTGTCCTGAAAATCTGGTAAGGATTCTGGAAAGATTGCATGACAAAATAAAGGTGAAAGTCCTTCGTAAACTATGAAATTTACCAAAAAGAGAAGGTACCATTATCTCTCATGGGGTCATCATTTGCCTTCACGTATAAGGGACAATCCACTTAAGGAAAACAGAAGACCAAAGAAAAAACAAAAATATTGGCTTATGTTTATTAGCTGATTTGTATTAGGTCAACTTCTCCCAGTTTATGTGGTCTTAGGAGATGAAGTCCAATTTATGGTCAGAACAAGGGGAAGACTAACATTATTGTAAGGACAAAGACCCTGATAAAATTGCCCAGTTACTGATGTCAGCAGTGCCATGGGTTGTAATGTATTTGTCTCTTGGAAGATGACATATTTCTACAGAAAATAATAATATCTAACATTTGTTGAGCACTTACATCTACTTTTTTCCATCTATTAGCTCAATTAATCCTTACAACAATATTTTGGGTAGTATTGTTATTCAAAATATGAAGATCTTGAGGCCGAAAGCTTGTAAGTAGAGAAGCTGGGACCCAGACTGTAGTCGGTCCCTTAGCGCCTCAGCCAAATCACTGCTATTAGTTATTAAAAGTTCTTCTATAAGGCCAGGAATTACAGAAAATTTCATACAAAAATCTACACCAATGTGATTTGGCACTATTATCACCTCCAAGTATTTCCGCACCCACACATACTGTGTTTATCATTACATGATGTAAATATATATTTCCATTAAAAATAGAAACATTCATAATGTACCTAAAGATTTTATTCTATTTGACCTAAATCTATGCATGGGTGACTTCCAACAAAAGCTAGATATTTTAAGAAGGCTTGAACAAACTGATGTGCTGTTCCATCATATTTTCACTACATAAGGGTACATAAAATTCATGTTTTTATTTATTACTCTTACTTCAATACTGATGTAAAGCTCCTAAACTTGACAAGTGAGAATATTTTAAATCAGGAAAAGACCTTTGAATAATTTGAAACTAAAAATCAGGCATATAAAATCGCTACAGAAGACACAAACATTTATAAAACATTCTGTGATCATTCTTAACATCTATGCAGAGAATTTTAAGCATGCTAAATACATAGAATTTCTACTCTTTTGTGTTGTTTGCTTCCATTGTAGTCTGTATTTGAATAGAAGCGTCTATAACAATACAGCTGACTGAGTGTAAATTGACTAGTGTCAATTAAATTGACCAGTGTCATATGAGGCTTCAGATTGTTCCAGCAGTCAGATACATCTTTACCCTGCTGGTTCCTTCCTGACATCATTTAAACAGGCACATATCTAGCTCATCTTTGAAAAGCAAACTGTCTTTCTCATCACCATGTCCACCCTCTGGCCATTGCCTCTACCCCTTATAGTCAAGTTCATTGCAAGAATGGTTTATATACTCATCGGTTCCATATTATCTCCTTCTTGTTCATACTATGTTTTATCATCTCTGCAGCATCAGATACTGGTGCTCACTCTCTCCTTGAAACACTTTCTCCTGATTCCTGTAACACCCTCTCTTCTTATTTCCCTCTTCCCTCTCTCTCTTCTCCTAGATTCCCTTTGGAGACTCCTTTTCCCTAGATTCTCTCTTCAGATTTATCATCTTCAACTATCCTGAACTGATCTATTTCCATGACTCAAATCACTCCCTATTTCTGATGAGTCCCAAAGATACCTGCAGCAACAAATGTTTCTCTAGCTGCCTTTTCAACACCTCCCCCTGGAAGTCCCTCAGACATCTTGAACGTAAAGTTTTCCTCCAGCAAACCTGGCCTTTTTTCTGTATTCTCTGGTAAATACATGAATAGAACCCCAATTCAAACTTTTGCTAAAGTTCAGTGCAACCTTCTGTTTTTTCCTAGGTTAAGGCAATGACCTTTAAACTGTTCTTCCTGCCTCCAGTCTTGGCCCATCTCTCCAATCTTCACCCTGATGCCAAGTGATCATCACAAATCACATACCCAATTGTGGTGTTCTTTTTAAATTCCATGGTTGGTTCCCCAAAGTCTGCAAAGTCCAACATTTCAAGAATGGTATACATGGTATACATGGTATACATGGTCCCTCAACATGAGCAACTGCTTCTCTCCCCAGTTTCACTGCTAAACCACCTCCCTCCACAGCCTCTGTACTTTAGCCAGAGTAATCTCTATTTCATTTGCAGAAATCAGTTTATTCTCTCTTTCTATTGTGCCTTTCTTTGCACATACTGTTGATTTTGTCTGCAATGCCCTTTGCACCAGCCTCTTCACTTGGCTAAATCCCTAAAAAACTCAGATCAGGAGTCACAGTATCTTGGAAGACTTCTACAAAGATCCCTTCCCTTCACTCCTTCCCTGACCCCCCTGATTTTGTTTAAGTCTTCTTGTGTGTTCCCTTCATACCCTATGCATGGCTCTGTCATAGCACTTATTTTTATGGTTATTCATACATTTCCCTGGGAAGTTTTTTATTTGTTTTGCTTTGTTTTGTTTGATTTGAAGACAAACTGTAATGTGCAATACATTATCCTAACTTGGGTGTTTTTCCTCCACACTCACCCACCAACCTTGGAATGCCAAGGGAGGGCTCCTCACTGCCCTCTACCAGGCAGAGAACCTGACAGCCACGGAGAGTCTCTGACCCTACCAACAGTAGAGGCAGTGAAAAACAACCTTGGGATGTACTAATTATTAGAAAACTGAGGTCTGGGGAGAGGAAAGAGAAAAGGGTTGGCAAAATCAGAGAGGGGGATAAAAGAATTCAAAGGCTAGAAAGGTAAGGAAAGTAGTAACCTGAAAAAGGAAGAAAAGGAAGGTTACTGAAGTCCAATTCTCAACTCTGCCAAAACGTTTTGTGTACATGGTGTGTGTGTGTGTGTGTGTGTGTGTGTGTGTGTGTGTGTGTGTTTCTGCTTTTGGGGGAGGAAGGTTAGCAACCTAGGCAGAAATCTGGATAAGAAAGGAAGTTGTTCTCCCCTTCCCATTCCTTCTCCTTCCAAAGCAGGAGACAACAGACACCTGCAGTGCTGGCTTCTGACTGGAGGACAATGACCCAGCTGATCCTTCTGACCTCTTACGTTCACAGAGAACAGTAGCCAACACATCCTGTGGCTCAAAAGCTATAGCAGCATTTTTTATCTGGGATTACAAAATACAATGGTCTGGCACTTTCAAAGCTCTCAAGAAATACTTGTTGATGGACAAACAAACAAAACAGTCAACATGGGCAAAATGTTGATTATTGAAGCTTGGTAATGAGTTTGAAATGTTCTGAAATAGAAACATTTTTAAAAACTGCAGAAAAATCCAAATTCAAGTTTTGCGTATATTTAGTAAATAGTAAACAGTTACTAAACATGAGATATATACAATATCCCACATTTCTGAAGAGAATAAAAATATCAGAGTTGTCAAAGGCAAGTGTGTTTAAATTCAGCACGATGACCTGGCACATGGGAAATATATAATAAATGCAAACCCTATATAGTATGTTTTTGGCTGGTCTTGGCTTTGAGCTTTGTACTCAAAAGAATCTAAAGCCATTAGAGAACAGAGGATCCCCCTCTAATGTGACCCGGTGCCTTTATATAGCAGTGGTTACTTGATGAGTCAAAAATTTAGTTTTTCATGAAATATATAGTAAAACCTCAATTAATTGGAAGGGGTTACTTTATCTGAGTACGGAAGTGGTAGCTAGAACCTCTGAGTAGAAGGATATTCACGGAATTATTAATCTATGTTTTTTATGTATCCTTCTCTCTCTCTCTCCTCCCAACCATACTTAATTTCACTGGTGTCCCAGGAACTAAAAAAGAATCAAAGAAGCCACTGACAAGCAAGTTATCTTCAAATGAATAAGATAGACTAGATGCACTAGAGAACAGCTAGAGAAGTGGAGGAGGCTGTAATGCGTAGTTACAAGAAGGATCAGAAAGCAGAAGGGAACTCAGCTGAGATCTTTTTGACCCTCACTTCCTTGGCCCTTACCATAGTTGGACAAGGCTACACACAAAAGTACCAGACATTTATCAGGGAGCCTGAAAAGAGGGTAAGGTGATTGGACATTGTGTGCAGGAGGGAAGGCACAGACTCCCACATCTCCAAGATGGAAACAAACAAAGCCAACTGCAAATTTCCCTGTGAGTCAAGGCAGTATTTGACACACTGCCACTGTTTTATACCTGCTTGTTATAATCTTCGTTGTTGAAAGGCACGTCTACAGCCTACCATGCGGAGAATATGATTAAATCTTCCCATTACTGCCTGGATTCTTGCCCAGCCTCAAGGCCATTATTCGGACCATTAGTTCTTGTTGTACTTAACTGTTAATGGAGAAGAAAGTATGATGATAGGAATTGAATACATCATTGAGCCTAGAATATACCCCCAGAAGTCAGTCATTTAACGAATTTTTAATAGGAATTCATGATTAAATCCACACTTCTTTAAAAATAAAATCATAGTTAATGAAGGGCTCATTATCTTTATTTTACAAGAGTGGATAATTGGGTACTACATTTCCACATTTTGCTAATTAGGTCTTTTCAATTATTTAAATGATGGTCTATATTCTAACATTTTGAAATGAAAATGGCAGAGGGGTTAAGGGAGGAAGAAAAGAAAAGAATATCAATTTGACTTGATTTATATTTAATTAATGTCTCTCCAGTACTAGTGAAATATTTTTATGTGAGAGATTTTAATAAAAAGTAAAAATATTCTAATGTACGAGAAAATATTTTATTATATGAACAATGATATATTACCTAAAAGCCCTCAAGTGAAATTTTCAAGTATAAAAACGTATAGAAATTAATACATGCAATTTAGATATTTTTATCTGTGTTAAATAAACAATTCTAATACTCTGATTATCCTTCTAGGCTGAAAACAGAGGACTAGTCTGATAACAGAGAAAACACATCAAAGTGTGTTTAAGCAAGACATTTAAAAAGAAATAGTAGTTTAATACTAAGCGCTACCATTTATCAAGAAATCTACTGTGATCTGGGAATAGTAACTACCACTTTATGCACTTTCTATTATTTAATCCTCTTCACAACCCCATGAATAATGTATTTTTTACTTCTTATTGTTGAGAAAAGAAAATGTGATTAAATAACTTGCTGAAAGTCACATAACAAGTTATGAGCTATTCCTGGATATGAATATAAGTTTATTTTATTCTAAAGTCTATGTGTTTATATTGCCCACAGGTTACCTGTTCTACAAGGAAGGGTACCAGTCTAATTTGTTCTCCACTGGCCTATGCTATGTGTTCAATAAATATTAGTTAATTTATTCATGCTTTTGATTGCTATAAAGAATTTTTTTTTTTTTTTTTTTTAGACCAAGTCTTGCTCTGTTGCCCAGGCTGAAGTTAAATGGCACAATCTCGGCTCACTGCAACCTCTGCCTCCCAGGTTCAAGCGATTCTCCTGCCTCAGCCTCCCGAGTAGCTGGGATTACAGGCACGTGCCACCATGCCCGGCTAATTTTTGTATTTTCAGTAGAGAACGGGGTTTCACCATGTTGGCCAGGTTGGTCTCAAACTCCTGACCTCAGGTAATCCACCTGCCTCGGCCTCCCAAAGTGCTGGGATCATAGGTGTGGGCCACCGTGCCCAGCCTGCCATAAAGATTTTATGATTTTTTAGCCATTTTTTAAAAATTGTGCATATACATTCCTAATTTTAGGAATTAGGAATAATAGGAACTAAAAGCCAAAAGGAGAAACTACATTTATAAACTCACACATTACAGCAAAAAGTATTTTTAAATAAAATCACTTGTTAAAGGTTATAAACTGCTAATTTATATTCACTAGGTAAGCTTTTATTTTCAAAAGGAACAAAGGCCTCTTCCCCATTTGAGCCCCAGTTTCTTAAACTGACCTGATTATGTGGCTAAGGTATTATTGTGAGGCATTAATGTTTTCTCTTGTTTTTCCTTCCCCTTCCTCCCCACCCTTTTTCCCCCTTTCCAGAGTTTTGTTCTGTGGCATTGCCTTAGCTAAGTACACGGCAGGGCAAATAGCAGAGTGACAGCAAATCTTCCAGATTTTCATTTTTTCAAAGTAAGAGAGACTGAACTGGGGCCATGAGAACAGAGACATCCAACTACTGTGTAATTCATAAGAGTTTAGAACTGACTCCTTGTGCACCCTTTTTCAGGCCCTTTTACTAATGGACTTTTCTCACTTGTGATGATCTGGGAGAGTGAGAGTGAGGAGAGTCTAAGAAGAGTTCAGGCTAATTATTTTCCCACTAATCTAGCATAGGAGAGGCTCATAGAGATTAAATTCATTATGGTAAATAAAAAGAGTAATACTGCTTTACACTCGGGTCTGTAGACTGAGATTCACATTCACCACAATTATTCCTGTTAACAGTCTGCCACATACCTTTCATTTTAAGCGACTGAAAAATTGTACCAACTTTTCTCTTTAAATTTGCTTTAAAAGCAAATTCAGAAAATTGGTAGAGGGTCAAGAAATTACACAGTCCAACTCCATTATTTGATAAATTGTACAAAAAGCAAACTAAGGCAAGAATCAACTGACTTCCAAAGTTCACGAAGAGAGCACTCTGGAAGTTGATAAACCACCACACCATATAAATTCCACCACCTCTTTATCTGTAATTAAAAATCAAAGGTTGACTTTTTTTTTTTAACTACTCACTGTATTTTTAGAAAGATGGGGCAGAACCACTGTAGAACTCCTAAACCCCACAGAACACACAGTACATTCTGGAATGATACGCTGGCCAATCTGGCTGGCAGCCGAATGACCTGACCCAGGCAAGGGTTGGTGCACAGAGTATTTAGTTCGGCGCCCCACTGAATGAAGACACTTTGTTAGATTCTCCAATGAGAGACGCTTAGAGGTAAGGGCGTGGAAGGGGGCCGGGGAATTTGACGCCAGATAACGGGAAGTGTGAGCCGATTGGCCGGGCTTCTCACTCCACGGCCCAGCCGTTTACGGATCGCGGAGGCCATCCATCAAAAGAATTACACCAATCAGCGGCGAAAATGCCCCCTTCTCGCGAGAAAGCCCCGCCCTCCAATATATTCCTCCGCAGGGCAGGCGCGGCCCCTTCGGCTCCGAGCTGATCCTGATCAGGGCCGGGTCGTCTCGGCGGCGCTGCCGAGACCTCCACCCAGGACAGCCCCCACCTCCCCGGGCCTCCCTCCTCTTGCCTACGAGTCCCCTCTCCTCGTAGGCCTCTTGGATCTGATATCGTGGGGTGAGGTGAGCAGGCCCGGGGAGGGTGGTTACCGCTGAGGAGCTGCAGTCACTGTCAAGGTGAGTGGGACTGCGCGGGAGTTGACCGCCAGGTGCTGGTGGGGAGCGGCGTTGGGGGCGCGGGGCGAGGAGTAGGTCTGACCCGCGCCCTTTTCCTCACTAAACTCTACCGCTGCTGTGAGCACAAGCCCAGGCTAGTCCGAGGCTGGAGGGGCGGAGCCGGATCCGGCCTCCTGAGGTGCCTTAGTGTCTGGCGGCCCGGTCCCAGGGACTAGCCTGGGGAGGAAGAATGGAACCCCTGCAGTTAGAGGTTCCTCACATGACCAGCTCTGAAGATCTCCTGCCTTCCTGTCTTTAGGTTGGTGTGGGAGGGACCTTCCATGTATCCAGGGCTTAGCTTGTGCCCGGGACATGGCTGTGTTATGCACACTTAAATCAATGGAATTCCCAGGTTCATCTTTCAGACTAGGTTAGCAACAACGCACCCCACCCCCCCGCCCCAATACGTGCTCCTAATGTCACCTTTTAAGTTTTCCTTCCTAACGACAATAAAAGTTAACTAATATTGAGTATTGTGTGCCAAGCATTGTGCTATACTCTTTAAGTGGTGAATCATCTTGTTCAGTCTTCACATTCAGCGACAGATATTGTTACCCTCATTTTATAAATCTAGAAATAAGCTCAAGCTCATTATTATTGTTCAGTGTTTTTTAAGTGTCTACTATATGTGCTAAGCTCTTTACGTGATTTCATTTAACTCACACAAATCTGTGAGGTAGGTCATAAACCTTATCCCTACTTTATAAATGAGGAACTAAGTACAATTAAGTAACTTGAACAGTTCATGTTGTTAATATGTGGCAGAATACTTAACTACCATCTGCTTTTCACTTTCGGTGTCCTGTCTTACGGTGTTTATTCGTGGTTGTCTATTGACAATCAATAACTTGAACAAGTGTTTCTTGAAGATTTGCATTTTATTTTTCTAAAAAGCACGGTTCCGGCCGTGCGCGGTGGCTTATGCCTGTAATCCCGGCACTTTGGGAGGCCGAGGCGGGCAGATCACAAGGCCAGGAGATCGAGACCATCCTGGCCAACATGGTGAAACCTCGTCTCTACTAAGAATACAAAAATTAGCTGGGCATGGTGGCGCGTGCCTGTAATCCCAGCTACTCGGGAGGCTGAGGCAGCAGAATCTCTTGAACCAGGGAGTTGGAGGTTGCAGTGAACCAAGATCGTGCCCCACTGCACTCCAGCCTGGCAACAGAGCGAGACTCGGTCTCAAAAAAAAAAAAAAACAACAAAAAAAAAGCATGGTTCCTTCCCTCTAGGAACTCAATTTAGGATGTGACCAACTTGTAGAAGGGAAATAAATAACAGATGGCACTTTGCAATGACTTAGATGCACTAGCCACATTGGGGGATGGGAGACTTATAAATCATTTCTTGGCCCAGTGCAAAGCTGGCCAAGGAAAGCAGGAAGGACAACTCTTACACTCCTTTCTGGTCTTTTTTTCTATATATAGATGATAGAGGTACTGACAACAACTGACTCTCAGAAACTGCTACACCAGCTGAATGCCCTGTTGGAACAGGAGTCTAGATGTCAGCCAAAGGTCTGTGGTTTGAGACTAATTGAGTCTGCACACGATAATGGCCTCAGAATGACTGCAAGACTAAGGGACTTTGAAGTAAAAGATCTTCTTAGTCTAACTCAGTTCTTTGGCTTCGACACAGAGACATTTTCTCTAGCTGTGAATTTACTGGACAGATTCCTGTCTAAAATGAAGGTATGTTTGAAGCTAGATTCTCGTAATTTTGCTCAGTGTGTTTTGGAGATGGAATTGTTACCTTTTGGCTAGTATTCATAAACTTGACCTTTTTTATTTTCAGCACGTAGCCAAAACATTAATTTTGTCTACTACGGCATTAATATGTCTTATCATAATCAAGAGTAATACATCAGATATTAGACTTAAATTCTGAAATGAAAAATAATGTAATACCAAGAAACTAATTGCAGTTTCCTAGTAAGAAAATTGGCTGTTTTTAAAAAATCCGTCTTGATAGGTTGGATTTGTCCATTTATTTACTATTTTTAGATATAAACAAATTTATTAGTGGCAGAAATTTATTAGAGGCTACATTGTGGCTAAGAATTGAGATATATTTGTTAATCACTACCCATATATAAAGTTGTAAATGTTTTAGCCTTAGACCTAGTCAAGACTTGCTTATGCTTGGCATTTCCAGCTTCAGTGTACATGCAGTAGGGAGGAGAGTGTATCTGAAGGAGGAGCAACTATTTTCCTATACTAGATAAACAAGACTATGTCACTTTCAGAGCTTAACTGTTACAAATGCATCTGCCTTTCCTGTACACCCATGGTCACTGGAGGAAAATAAGATGATGTGACAATTGGAAGGAAACTCATATTTTAGTCCTCGGTATCTAACACAGTGCATCATAAAAAAGGACTTCAATATTTGTTGAAGATTCAAGAAATTTGCTTCAATAGACTAAACTCTTTAGACATTTCACGTATAGTCACTACCTTTGAATCTGTAAATGTTGCACAAATGAATAATATACAGCTGTCCCTCAGGTATAATTCAGTCTTATGTGAGAATAAGATTGTTGCTCTTATGTACAAGTCATAATAAGAAAAATAACTACATTATGCCTTTAAAGAGGCATAAGTGTACTGCTGAAGAGGTAACAAGAAGAGAGAGAGCACAGAGATATTAATACTGGTAAAAGCTTAGTTTCATGTGAGCTGGAAGTAAACAACTGGATAAAGTTTTGACTCTGCCTCATACGGCAGACATTCAGAAAATTAAATGATAAAGATTAGTAGTGGATAGAGCTCTTAGAGGCAGAGTAAACAGTATATGCCATAGTATTTTAAAACTGTTTTATATGTGTTCCCACAAAGACAAGAGCCTGGAAAAAATACAACATCCTGGAAAGAAATGGCTTATTTTGTAAATAAGCCATAAAGTATTTCAGTCCTCATATATCTTTGACTAGTTAACTTATTTGATCAAACTAGAACAATGTTTACTTATAGGTCTACAGTGATTAATAAAAACACAATTTTTCTATGCTGAGCCAAACATTATACTGAAACTCAGTCCAGTTACTCAAAAATTGGTTCTAAGTGGGGTCCATAGTGTTGACAGGCTATAGTTTAGGTATGAGTGGATCGTGTTAAGTCCATCATAAATAAACCTCAAGTATACATTTTCAAAATGTTGGGTCTGAGTTCTAGATTATCCTTTGTGTTTTAATTGAAATAAGGTAGAGTCATGGGCTTACTGGTTTTGTTTTTGATTTTTTAGGTACAGCCGAAGCACCTTGGGTGTGTTGGACTGAGCTGCTTCTATTTGGCTGTAAAATCAATAGAAGAGGAAAGGAATGTCCCATTGGCAACTGACTTGATCCGAATAAGTCAATATAGATTTACGGTTTCCGACTTGATGAGAATGGAAAAGATTGTATTGGAGAAGGTGTGTTGGAAAGTCAAAGCTACTACTGCCTTTCAATTTCTGCAACTGTATTATTCACTCCTTCAAGAGAACTTGCCACTTGAAAGGTAAGTGACTTTTGTTTTGAACAAGAGAGATTTGGAAATCAGAATGGTATTGTATGGATATTGCATAAAATCAGTATCCTCATAGAATTCTAATAAAAATAAGTAAAATGACAGCTGTGGCTCCTTGAACTTTAATGTCCATCATAAGTGAGAAAATGTTCCATTGTCAATAGCTTCATTGAAGCTAATTCTTGGGATTAAAGTATATTTTGACTTTGTAGAACCTAGTGGGAAAGCATCTCACACAAATTTATGGAAAAAAAGGACCTTCAGTAGATGTTGAAATATTTATTAAAACTAAAAGAAAATAAATCTTGATATTTGTGGCATAGTACTATTCATTTTAATTTTTTGGCCCAAATCATCTAAAACTCCCATATGGTGCCTTTAGAAGTTAGTATCTCTGATGGAAGGGGAATTCCTTTCAATAGTTCACTTGCTATGATAAATGTGCATAAGCTTCACTTTAAAAATTGACTTCAATGTTTTTCTAAAAACATCTTTTGACTAGATGTAGTATTACCTAATAAAAGTAATACCATTTTCTTTTTAAAGGAGAAATAGCATTAATTTTGAAAGACTAGAAGCTCAACTTAAGGCATGTCATTGCAGGATCATATTTTCTAAAGCAAAGGTAAATATTTTATAAAGATTACGCCTATTTATATGATCTGTTTTTATATTTGGCATTTACTTTACATTTATCTCTTTCAGCCTTCTGTGTTGGCATTGTCTATCATTGCATTAGAGATCCAAGCACAGAAGTGTGTAGAGTTAACAGAAGGAATAGAATGTCTTCAGAAACATTCCAAGGTATGTCAAGGACATAGCCTAAATCCTATTAACAGCTGTAAAAGAAACTAAACCCCTTCTATCTCCTGAAGTAAAAGGAGATGTCATATGTTTATCTGAAACTTAAGTAGCTATCCTCAAATGTTTTTAATGAGCAAAGATACATGTTCATAGGATTGCATTTATTAATGTAGTTAAATAAGGTGGGACTTACTTTGAGTAATAATTTTTTAAAATTTACGTACAGATAAATGGCAGAGATTTGACCTTCTGGCAAGAGCTTGTATCCAAGTGTTTAACTGAATATTCATCAAATAAGTGTTCCAAACCAAATGTTCAGAAGTTGAAATGGATTGTTTCCGGGCGTACTGCACGGCAATTGAAGCATAGCTACTACAGAATAACTCACCTTCCAACAATTCCTGAAATGGTCCCTTAACTGGTAAATTTGGTCCATTATTATTCTCCAGATAGAGAACGTTTTCCAATGCCATAATTTTCAACTAAAGAAGAGTAATTATCTTCAAAATAAACAAAATGGAGTTGGAATAGTAAAGGGGGAGATGACATCACTGATCTAGTCAGCTAATATTTGAAGGCCTTTACTATATACAAGGTACAACATCTTAGGAGTAAGGAATTATCCAACCTCTGATGCATACGTTAGCCATTTCATTACATTTTCAGCTTAGAGAACAGCATCCTCCTTGTAGCACTAAAATCATGCTTTTTTTTAATTGCACATGATCTTGCTGTATGTATCTGACTCATTTAAAATTACGTAAGCTGGGCAGGACAACAGCACCAGAAGTCTGAACCAAGTATGAACTAATTTGAGACTGTTAGCTTATAAGTAAAATCAATATGAACTTGGATATTGTACTTAAAAGAAAAAAGTAGGCCAGGCGCGGTGGCTCACGCCTGTAATCCCAGCACTTTGGGAGGCCAAGGCAGGCGGATCATGAGGTCAGGAAATCGAGACCATCCTGGCTAACACGATGAAACCCCATCTCTACTAAAAAATACAAAAAAAGTTAGCCAGGCGCGGTGGCAGGCACCTGTAGTCCCAGCTACTCGGGAGGCTGAGGCAGGACAATGGCGGGAACCCGGGAGGTGGAGTTTGCAGTGAGCCGAGATTGCGCCACTGCACTCCAGCCTGGGCAACAGAGCAAGACTCTGCCACAAAAAAAAAAAAAAAAGAAAGTAGGATATGATAGATGGTCTCTGCATTGGGTATCTGGAAACTGCCAGAGTGTGTCAACACTATAGTAACCTATCATTGCTATAGCAGCTGGACTACTGAAAAGTAGTTATATGCATAAAAAATGTAAACTTGCTTTCTGCATATGTGATATACATTCTTGCCATCTAAATTTCCTAACTCAGTGATGATTTATTCTACTCAAAACTAAATGTTAACATTCAATACATCTACATATGATTATGAATATTAGACACGAACATTTCAATTTTCTTAGTAGTATTTAGGCAGACTGGCTTCTGTTAAGTTGGATTTTGTTTGTTTTCTTTATTTAAATAGGATTATTACAGCACCAAAAAACTTCTCTGAAGCCTTTCTCCACAACCTTGTTCTATGGATTCCATAATGTTACAATGGATTTAAGCTATGAAGCCTCAAAACATCACGAGATAAGCATGATGGTCTCAGACTTGGGAAAACTGCCTAATATTATGCTGTAGTGGAATTGTGTTTAGATTTGAATTCATCTGTGAAGCATTCAAATCAAAGCTAAAAGCCTAAATGTGAAATGCTAATGACAAGCCTGAGAAGGTAAACTGTGAATCTTCATTTCTATCATTGATCTAACTTTAGATATTGGATCAATATATTTAGGTGGTATTGAAAATGCTATTGGAGGAGTCACACTATTACTATCAACTATCAGTCTTCCCACAGCTTCAATCACTCTCATTATTCTAATCCTACTCCTACTTAAATATTAAATTTTAAGTTATGAGGTTTATATCAAAAGCAACATGTCACAAATGTACTTTTAAGGCATAATAAGGGTTAACATCCTAGGCAGTATAAACACACCCCATAATGCAAGTAATAGGTAATCTAGAGATGTGTACTTTATTGCTATATGGGAATTACATTTAAATTTGAGGGCATTTTATATAAAGAAAAATACAGACCTATAAAGTTTGGCATATTCATTAAGTTATCTTTTAATATTTTTTTCTAGAAAACAGGTGACATTTGTATCTACGATAAAAATTTTTATACAGAACCTACTGCCTCAAACTGAATCCCATCAAGAAAACTAGTTTCTATTGTATTAGTAACTCAAAATAAATTATCACTTCGAAAACTTGCTTTCCCACACTAAGGTAAGTTCAGGCTAGACTCAACACTCCAGAAGTTTTTTTTTTTAACTAAAGACTGTTTTTAAGTTAGAAGTGATGGCAATTTTATAAATAGAGAATATACTTCCACTGATGCCCTTACTGTGCCAAAACAAAAATCTTAAGAAAAGCAAGTAGACACCTTCATAACTATGAATGAAGCTGCTGAGGTGTAGTCTTTAGGATCCTCCATGTCAGTTAGTGAATGTAAGAAGTACAGTGTTAAAGTGTTGTAAACAGTTACTCGGTGCAATGTATAGCCTGAGTCCATCCATGATGGCTATAACCAATTTGACATCACGATATGGATCAATACACAATGAAAAACCAAAGAACCACAGTATATCTTATTCTTAACTTTTGTAAACCATGTTTTATGGGTAACTTTTTAGTTTTCCCAAAAGGCTGATAAATTTCAATATTTTGAATACATCATTGTTAATTCTGAGTTGGCAGAGGTAAACTAACCAACTACATTACGTTTTAGTACTAAGGGATATACCTTTCAATAAAGTTAATGAAATTCAATCCTTTGCTGGGTGGCTTTTTTCTCCTCTGATTTAATTAACTCTTTTAGCAATGTGGTAACAACATTATAAAAAGCTATCTCTACTGAGTATATTTAAATTTAGTACTAAAGTTAGATGAATAGTACCAGAAACAATAAAATCCCTATTAATAGTATGACTATTAGCTGACACTTTGTTTTGTTTTTTCTGAGACACTATAAAAAGCTATCTCTACTGAGTATATTTAAATTTAGTACTAAAGTTAGATGCATAGTACCAGAAACAATAAAATCCCTATTAATAGTATGACTATTAGCTGACACTTTACTTTTTGTTTTTTCTGAGACAGGGTCACTCTTGTCACCCAGGCTGGAGTGCTGTGGCACGATCTCGGCTCATTGCAGCCTTGGCAGCCCAGGTTCAAGAGATCCTCCCACCTTAGCTTCCAAAATAGCTAGGATTATAGGCACATGCCACCACACCCAGCTAATTTTTTTTTTTTTTTTGTAGAGACAGTGTTGTCACTGTGTTGCCCAGGCTGATCTCAAACTCGGGGGCTCAAGTGATCTGCCCACCTCGTTCTCCCAAAGTGCTGAGATTACAGGCATAAGCCACCGTGCCTAGCCTCTAATGTTTTTTTAATAGACATAGAATGATGACAAATAATTGTCTAATGTGCATTAAAAGTTGGTGTTTATGCATTATTAATCCCTTTTATCACTTAGATTCATCACTGCTATGGATGTTATCCTTAATACATATTTACTCTTAGTTTCAGCCCACTTGAAGTTTTGTGCCAGCCTTCTTACCTAATTAAACAGCACTTCAGCAGCGTGGTTGCTAATGCCAGGTAACCACCATGTGTTATGTTAGCCTGCTTGGATCAATTGTAATTATTACTGGAATTGAAGCAATTAATATGATTTTGAACTGTTCGTGTTCAAACTAACATCCTGTAAAGTAGACACGGCAAGGAGTTACTGATGAAAGAAAAGTTGTTCATAAAAGCAGCCTCCTTTTACAATTGACTTGCCTTAGACTTATTTAATAATTTTTCATAGTATTTTTTAAAAAGGTAATCTGAACCTCGTACATATTTACAATTATGAGACATCCTATCTAAAAATATATATTTTCGATTTAACATTTGTGGCTGGCAGTGATAATTTTTACTGTCTAGTACTATGAATCATCTCATTAAAATCCTCTCAACTGAATGACATTATCCCAATGAGCAAATGAAAGAGAGACAGAGAACCTAATGATTTGCCCCTGGTCTATACCTGGTACTTGGAAGTAGGATTCAAAGCCAGGCAGTTCTGACTCCAGAGGCTGTGCTCTTAACCACTCTATACATTACCTCTCAAAATAGAAGATTAATTGGACTCAAGTGAAATTGCTTGTATAATTTTTAATCAAAACTATATTCTGGCCACATTAACTTCTGTGCTGTCATCATGATCATAGAACAATAACAACACTTAATTTATTTCTCTATACTAATAGAATAACTTTGATAAAATGTTATTTATTAAACCTATTTTTCAGAAACCAAAAAACAGTAAACATGAGTCAAGATGAATTAAAAGATAAGCCAATTTTTAAGGCCGAGTGCAGTGGCTCACACCTGTAATCCCAGCATTTTGGGAGGCCAAGGTGGACCGATCACTTGAGGCCAGGAGTTCAAGACCAGCATGGCCAACATGGTGAAACTCCCATCTCTACTAAAAATACAAAAATCAGCTGGGTGTGGTGGCGCATGCCTGTAGTCCCAGTTACTCCAGAGGCTGAGGCAGGAGAATTGCTTGAACCTGTGAGGCAGTGAGACAAGATCACACCACTGCTCTCCAACCTGGGCAACAGAGTGAGGCTCTTGTCTCAAAAAATAAATTAAAAAGCCACTTTTATATTCATCAAAGTAGAGTTAGGAACAACCAAAATTGCCAAGGATAATTAGGGACATTATATAATGATAAAATTCACCAAGACAGTGCTAAAAGTGTAAGCACTTATTATCAGATCTTAAAAATACATGAAGAGACCAGGTGCAGAGGCTCATTCATGCCTGTAATTCCAGTGCTTTGGGAAGCCAAGGTGGGAGGATTGCTTGAGGCCAAGAGTTTAAGACCAGCCTGCTCAACATAGGGAGACCGTATCTCTACAAAATTAAAAATTAGCTAGGCATAGTGATGTACACCTGTAGTCCTAGGTGCTGAGGAGCCTGAGGTGGGAAGACTGTCTGAGCCCAGGAGTTTGAGGCTGCAGTGAAGCATGACAGTCACTATGCTCCAGCCTGAGTGACAGGGTAAGACTCAAAAAAAAAAAAAAAAAAAAAAAAAAAAAAAACATGAAGCAAAAAGTAGCATTAAAAGGAGGACTGGACAAATCTTCATTTACAGTTGGAAACTTAAACATTCCTCTCTCAGTAGTCCATAGAATTAATACAAAATTAGCAAAGATGTAGAAAAATGGAATAATACTAATAACCAGCTAGATTTAATTGACATAAAACCCTTCTACCTAAAACAGCAGAATAAGCATTCTTTTCAAGTACACATGGAACACTCACCAAGATAAACCACATCATGGGTTTTAAACCTTAACAAATTTAAAAGAGATGAAATCATATAAAGTATGTTTTTTGACCATAATCTAGAAATCAGTAACAGCAAGAAAATCTCCAAACACTTGGAAATTAAACAACACATTTCTAAATAATTCATGATTCTACAGGGAAGTCTTAAAACATATTTTAAAATAAATGAAAATATCACCATGCTTGGAATGCAGCCATGCTGGTGCTGCAATTTATAACAATCGACTGCTTTTTACTAAACAAGAAAAAGTTCTCAAATTAATACTCTAAGCTCCCACTTTAAGAAAGCAGGAAAATCTAACTGGGTGTGGTGGCACACCACTATAGTCCCAGCCACTCAGAAGGCTGAGGTAGGAGGATCATGACCCCACGAGTCTGAGGCTGCAGTGAACTATGATCATAACACTACTCCAGTCTGGGTGATGAAGTGAGACCTGTCTACAAAAAAAAGAAGCCCAAACTAAACCTAAAGCAAGCAGAAGAAAAAAAAAAGGCAAAAAATAAATGCAATTGTAAACAAATTAATAGAAAACAATCAAAACAAAAAACTAATTTTTGAAAAGAGCAGTAAAATTGATAAACCTCTGGCAAGACTGACAAAAAAAAGAGAAGCTGCCAATCTTAGGAATCAAAGAAAAGATAACAGTATAGATCCTCATTAGAACGACACAAAGAAAATACCATGAACAACTCTATGCACATAGGATTAGATGAAATGAACCAATTCCTTGAAAGGCATACAGTATCAAAACTTAACTAAACCTCAATAAATTCTCTATTTTTAAAAATTGAACCATTGTTTAAAACCTTACTAGCAAATTCATAAAACATTTAAAGCTGTAACAAATTCTACAAATCTCTTCCAGAAAGAATAATCACTTTGCAATTCATTTTACAAGACCAGAATTAACATGATACCATACCAAGATAAAGATAATACAAGGAAAAAACAAAAACAATTGCACAATATCCAAAATGAACACAGATAAAAATCCTCAAAAAATAAAAATCTAGATACATAAGCTGAATAATGTACCATGACCAAGTTTGGGGTTGGGAGGAAATATAAGCTGTTTCAAAATTCTGGAATCAATAAAATCCATGATTTTAACAGTCTAAAGAAAAAAATGACCAAACTAATACAGAAAGAGCATAGAAAATTCAACGTCCACTCATGAAACTCTGCTAACAACAAATTAATAGATGGGAACTTGCTCAACATGACAAAGGGAATTTATGAAAAGCCTACAGCTTGCATTCATAATGGTCAAAAACAATGCTTTCAAAATCCTAAGATCCAGAACAAGACTGAGATGGCTGCTTTCTCCACGTTACTGTTCTGGCCACTGCAATCAGGCAAGAAAAATCAAAGGCCCATAGACTAAAAAGGATAAAATAAAACTTCCTATTTGTAGTTTATGTAGAAAACTTAACAAGTTAACAACAAAATAACTCCCAAAACTAATGAAGTTTAGCAAGGTCACAGGATACAAGGTCAACAAACAAAAATCAAACACATTTGTACATAATTGGAAACCCATGTTTCAAAAATAATACAACTTACAATAGTTCCCCCAAAATGAACACTGTGGAATATCTGCTGAAAAATGACATAAAATGCTGATAACTGAAATCAAAGAGGTCCTAAATAGATACCTCATGTTCATGGATTGGAAGACACAAAACTGCATTCAAAACCCCAGTAGGATTTTTTTGTAGATACAGAGTAGCTAATTCTAAAATTCATATGGAAGGCAAAGAAACTAAATTAGCCAAAACAATTTTGAAAAAGAATAAAGTTGAAGGAATCATGCTGCCCAGTTTTAAGACTTACTATAAAGCTATGATAATCAAGGCAATCTGGTATTTATGAAAGGATAAACACATAGATCAATGGAATAAAGTCCAAAACCAGACTCACATAAATAGCAATTGATTTCTGACAAAGGTGAAAAGACAACTCAATGGGGAATGGACAGTTTTTCAACAGATGATTTTAAAACAACTGAACATCCATATGCAAAAAAATAAACCTACCTAAATTTCACAGCTTATACAAAAATTAACCTAAAATGGATCACACATCTAAATGTAGAACTAAATTTATAAAATTTTTAGAAGAAAAAAATCCATAGGCCAGGCACGGTGGCTCATGCCTGTAATCCCAGCACTTTGGAGGCTGAGGCGGGCAGATCCCTTGAGGTCAGGAGTTCAAGACCAGCCTAGCCTATATGGTGAAATCCCATCTCTACTAAAAATATTTTTAAAAAAAGGTGGGGGGGGGGGGCGCTGGGAGTGGTGGTGCA
Organism: Nomascus leucogenys; assembly: GCF_006542625.1. Lineage (NCBI taxonomy): Eukaryota > Metazoa > Chordata > Mammalia > Primates > Hylobatidae > Nomascus > Nomascus leucogenys. The sequence continues at coordinate 15,336,984 of NC_044382.1, read as the reverse complement.
CACCTGTAGTCCCAGCTACTTGGGAGGCTGAAGCACAAGAATCACTTGAACCCAGCAGGCAGAGGTTGCAGTGAGTGGAGATTGTGCCACTGCACTCCAGCCTGGGCAACAGAGTGAGAATCTGAGTCAAAAAAAAAAAAAAAGAAAAGAAAAATTCTTCATGACCTAGGGTTAAGGCTCCTAGACATGACACCAAAACTATGATCCACCAATGGCATGATGGATAAGACTTCATCAAAATTAAGTCTGTGCTTCAAAAGACACTCTCAACAAAGTAAAACGAGAGTAGGAGAAAATTACAAATCATATACCTGGTAAGGGACTTGTACCCAGAATATATAAAGACTTAGTACCCAATAAGACAACTAAAAAATGGGTAAAGAATTTGAATAAACACTGCTTTAAGGAAGATACACAAATAGCCAATAAGCACAAGAAAGAACGCTCAACATAGTCATCAGAGAATAGCAAACCAAAACAGATAGAGATCCCATTTCATATCCACTAGAATGACTAAAATCAAAATGTCAGGTAAACAAGTATTGGCAAGGACGCAGAGAAATTGGAAGCTGTGTACACTGCTGGTGGGAAAGTAAAAAGATGTAGCTGCTTTGGGAAACAATGACAGCTCCTCAAATGATTAACATAGTTATCATATAACCTAAAAATTCTACTCCTAGGTAAGAAATGAAAACACATGCATATACAGACTTGTACACGTTTATAGCAGCTTTAGTCAGGACAGCCACAGGGTGGAAATACCCAAAATGTCCAACTTACAAATGTATAAACAAAGTGATACAGCCATACAATGAAGTATTATTCAGACATACTAATGAATGTGCTGATACATGCTAGAATATAGATGAACCTCTTAAGACATGTTAAGTGAAAGAAGCCAGTAATCAAAGACCACATATTATGATTCCACGTACATGAAATTCCAGAATAAGGAAATCTGTGAGATGAAAAGAGGTAGTATGGATGGGGAGGGATGACAGGAGAAGGATAAAAGCTAAATTATACAAGGTTTCTATCTGAGATGATGAAAACATTCTAAAATTGATTATTGGAATGGTTGCATTTATCTGTGTATATACTAAAAGCTACTGAATTACACACTTTAAATGGGTGAAATGTATGTTGTTACAATAAAGCATTTTTCTTAATTATATATGATCCCATATATAACATGCTTGAAGACAAAAATATGGAGACGGGGATTAGATCAGTGGTTTCCAAGGTTTAGGGGCTGGGAGTAGGGTGTGACTATAAAGAGAGCACGACAGTTTTTACGGTGATTGATCTCTTCAATACTCTGTGGAGGTGTTTACACATATCTATACTTAAAATTCACCAAACTATACACCAAAAAAGTTAATTTTACTTTACTCAAAATAAAAAATTGTTAAATGTCAAAGAGAATAAAATTAAAAGAAAAATAGCCTCTTCCCCAACAATTCATTCCTAAAATGAGCAAGATAGGAATCATAGGGTGAACGGACTGCCATGGCCTGAAGTGAGGTATTAGGGTCCAGGCAGGGTAAGGAGGACATTCCTGCTCAGCACAGGATGCGAAGCGTAAGCAGGGTGAGGAAGACATTCATGTGGAGAGATGACCTACAATAGAGAATCAGGCCAGGTGCAGTGGCTCACGCCTGTAATCCCAGCAATTTGGGAGGCCCAGGCGGGCAGATCACCTGATGTCGGGAGTTCGAGACCAGCCTGACCAACATGGAGAAACCCCGTCTCTACTAAAAATTAAAAATTAGCCAGATGTGGCAGCACATGCCTGTAATCCCAGCTACTTGGGAGGCTGAGGCAGGAGAAACGCTTGAACCCAGGAGGCAGAGGTTGCAGTAAGCCAAGATCGCGTGACTGCACTCGTCTGGGCAACAAGAGCAAAACTCCATCTCAAAAAAAAAAAAAACAAAAAAAACCCCACAAATAATCAAATAGGAATCAGGTTTCTCACTGGTACTGAAAAGGGTTATAAAAATGGAGAAGGAAAAAATGAAAATGAAGCCCATGGGATTAGAATTTATATGTGAATTCATGGTTTTCAATGTACATAGATGCAGAAATGTAGATGTAAAGACATGCATTATATATACACACCAACAGCAATTGCACACTAGCACAGATCTTGGCTTTTAAATATTACCCACTAAAGAGAACCCAGGCTCTACGGAAAAATGGCTGATTCTTGGGTTAGGTCAAGGACAGCATGAGAAGCCTGGTATATCTTATGCCAGAGAGTAATTGATTGAATAATGATGGGAACATGTCAGAAGGACACAGAGGCCACCCAGAATGGACTTCTACCAGCCAAATGTACAATAATTTTGAGCATCAATGTAATGATAATAGGTTTTTTAACCCGCTGAATAGAAAATAATGAGTTTATAGAGATACGATAAATTTAAAGTCTGATGAGAAACAAGGTAGTATTTTGCAACTATCTTCTCAAAAAATAATTATAAAAATAACTACAGTGGAGAAGTCTGGCAGACACTACCTTAATCAGTCATCTAAGAAACACCATCAGAAATGAGACAAACTAAAATTATTAAACCATGACAGGATGCACTTCTATCACATTCCTGCCAAAGATGAATAACCTCAATCTAATCATGAAGTATCAGACGGAACTCAAAATACGGGATGTTTTACAAAACTAGCCCATAATTGTCGAAAGTACTAAGTTGTAAAAGGAAACAAATGAGAATTTGTTCCAGAATGAAGTAAACTAAAGACAGCTGACATCTAAATGAAAGGCATGATTCTGACTGGATCCTCTTGCTATATGATATTGGGACAATCAGTTCAATTTGAATGAAGTGAAGATCTGAGGATTAGAGGGTAGTAATGTGTCAACGTAAATTTCCTGATTCTAATAGTTGCATTGTAGTCATGTAAGATAATTTGAAGCAAATAGTAATCACTAATGAGGAATCATGTCTTCAACTAAATCATAAATGGTTCAGAAAGAAAAAAATTATCTGTAACTTTTCTATGCATGAGATTTAAAATTTTTTCTAGAGTCAAAAAGGGCAAAAAATAAAAAGGACATAAATAGGATATTGAATAAAATGTCTATAGACAATTCCTACCTATATGCCTAAATCACTTACGATCAAAACGATGCCACTGATATACAATTAGTGACCTTACTTCACTTTCTGCCACAAAGGACTCACCTAATTACCATGATCACACTTCTCTTCTGTGTTAATCCACTTCTACTGTTAGGCTTTTAACTATTTTTAAACTTCTTGACAAAGTAATCCCTCAAGTAATATTCTAATTAAGAAATTTTCATTAACTCTTAATTTACTTAAAATACATTTATGGACTTTTTCCTTTATTAAAATTGTTTTCAGTACTATAATTTTATGTGAATTGTCATACTTAGACAAAGGGGTACACAATTCCTATTTAGAAAACTTTATTGAATATCATACTTATCAAAAGAAAAAGTTAATTTTCCCCAAAGGCACCCTTCATTTCACATGATCTATACTCTAATGTTCTTTTCTATTAAAAATATGGTTAAATATGGAATTAGTAAAATGCAGCATATAAAACTTCATGCTGAGCAAAACAAGTCCAAAACAACTTTACCATATATCCATAGAATAGTTCCCACAGTACATTTCCTATGTAAATTATGTATGAATGCAATTCTTAGAACCATTTTAAAATACATTTTGCAATCTGCTAACTGTAGGCTTCCACATTTTTCTTCCATTACATAATCTGTTTATCTGATTAAGTTGGCAATATCTGCTAGGATCCACAGAATGCAGGAAAAAAAGCAGTTATTTCTCAAGGTTTGAGAAATCTGGTCCACCTTTAGTGTAGTTTCCTGAGATTTCTGCTCCACTGAAGTCAAAACCAGGATTCTAAAAGATATAAAAATATATATAATGAAATAAAACTTAAAAGGAAAAATACAAGTACAAACTGGCAATTGATAAAAAAGGATATATAAATGACCAATAAATACATGAAAATATAACAGACTTCACTGTTATCACCAAAGTAATATTTAAAATTATGAGGCATTTTTCGACTCTCCCAGTTACAAATATTTAGACATCATATGTATACTACAATGTTGGCAAGTGTATGGGGAAACATATACTTCAATAAAAGTCTGTAGTTAGATTTAATAGCTAGCATTTTTATTTTATTTATTTTTTTATTTTTTGAGACGGAGTTTCACTCTTGTTGCCCAGGCGGGAGTGCAATGGTGCGACCTCAGCTCACCATAATCTCTGCCTCCCAGGTTCAAGCGATTCTCCTGCCTCAGCCTCCCAAGTAGCTGGGATTACAGGCATGCACCACCACGCCTGGCTAATTTTGTATTTTTAGTAGACATGGGGTTTCTCCATGTTGGTCAGGCTCGTCTTGAACTCCCAACCCTCAGGTGATCCGCCTGCCTCAGCCTCCCAAAGTGCTGGGATTACAGGCGTGAGCCATGGCGCCCGGCCTATAGCTAGCATTTTTTGAGAGCTTTCTATATGCCACACAAATTTCTAAGAGCTATACATATATAAGATATTTAACCCTCACAACAATCCTGTGAAGTACTATGTCAAGCCTTAGTCTTTTTGGTGGGCTATTTAATTTATCCAACAAACATTTGTTGAGCTCCTACTGTTTGGAAGACCATTAGAGGTATGTAGAATTCAAGAGCGAAAAAAAACAAAAATCCCTGCTCTAGTGGAACTTAACATTCTAGCAGGAGGAGACAAACCATAAATCAACCAGTACAGGGGCTGGCAGACTTTTTAAAGAACTAGGTAGTAAATATGTTAGGCTTTGCAGTCCACATAGTCTCTGTCACAAATACTCAACTGTCTGAAAGACAATATACAAACAAATAAGCATATATGTATTCTAGAAAAGCTATAAAACAGGTAGTGGGCCAAATTTGGCCCAAGGGCTGTAGTTTGCCAACCCCTGATCTAGTGTTAAAAGTTGGTAAGTGACACAGAAAAAAAAAAAAAAAACAGGATAAGGGAAATAAAATTATATTTACATGTGATGATCAAAGTATGCTTCATTGAGCAATGATATGAAAACACAAAAGTTAGCCAAACTGTGGTAAAAGAGCACTGCAGTCAGAAGGGTAGCAAACGGATGGGCTGACATGTTCTTCAAGGAACAGCAAACAGGCCAGTATGGCAAAAGCAGAATCACTAAGAGGGATAGCGGTAAGGGAGGAGGTAATCAGGGAGATAATGGAATAACTGATCAGATAGGGCCCTTTAAGAGATGGAGAAATGACTTGCAGAGTTCTGAGAAGTGGCATGATGTGACTTGTATTTTAAAAGAACTGCTCTAACTGGCCGGGCGCAGGGGTTCACATCTGTAATCCCAGCACTTTGGGAGGCCGAGACGGGTGGATCACAAGGTCAAGAGATCGAGACCATCCTGGCCAACACGGTGAAACCCCACCTCTACTAAAAATACAAAAAAATTAGCCGTGTGTGGTGGCAGGAGCCTACGGTCCCAGCTACTCGGGAGGCTGAGGCAGGAGACTGGCGGGAACCCGGGAGGCGGGGCTTGCAGTGAGCAGAGATCGCACCACGGTGCTCCAGCCAGTGAGACTCTGTCTCAGAAAAAAAAAAAAGAACTGCTCTAACTGCTATTTTGAGAAGACTATGGCAAGAGTAAAAGTGAGAAGACCAATTAGAACGTTATTAGAGTAATCCAGGCAAGACATTAGAAGTGGTCCAGATCAGAATGGCGGTAGAGTTGGTGGTGAGAAGTGGCCAAATTCTAAATATATTTGGAAGGTAGCATCAGTAAGATTTCCTAATACACTGGATAGGGTATGAGAAAGATGTGAGAATCAAAGATGAGTCCTAATTTTTTTGACCTGAACTACTAGTTTTCATCAACTGAGATGAGAAGGCTACAGGTAAAAACAAATATGGAAGGATGTTAGGGTGTTCAACTTGGACATGTTGAGCTTAATATACATTAGATAGCCAGGTGGAGATGTTGAATAGGCAACCAGGTATGCAGGTCCTAAATTCAGAAAAAAAGTCTAGGCTAGAGATATACATTATCATAAAGACGTACATTATCAAGTGCTGCAATCTAGTAATTCCTCTCCTAGATATTTATCTTAAAGATATCTTGGAACACTTGAGTAGTTTCACAGAGATGAAAGCACAGCTTTGTTTAAAATAGAGAAAAAAGAAGAAATCTAAATCATATCAAAGGCAAACAGCTAAATAATGATGACACATCCAAACTACAGAATCCTCTGAAGCAGTTAAAAAGAATGAGTTTTATACCTACATATTAGTAGGGAAAGAGACCCACAGCATATTATTAAACAAAAAAGCAACAAGAATAATAATACACACAGTGTGATCCTCCATTTATGCTAAAAAACAAAACAAAACAAGCAATAGCCAACATATGAGATGAAAATGAGATAGATGCATGGAATGGGGAGAATGGTGGTGAAGGGGCCTTTCACTTTTTACACTAGGTAAGTCTATATTGATTCAACTATAGTAAGAGTTTATTCATGCATTACTGATGTATATAAAAGTAAGCTTGAACTCACAAATCACAGCAATACAAATAAATTCCTCTCAAGAAAATCTTTCGAAAAATCAAATCCATACAAGAAAGGCCATTTTTCTAACAATTCACTTTAAAAATTCTTCTAGAAAATGTTTGTAACTTTTCATAATGACATTTGAGTTTTAATTTCAAATAATATTTATTTGATGATTTTTATATATTTAATTACACATACTCATACACTTCATCTGACTTACTTCTTTTTGGAATCTCTCTAATGTAAGCTTTCTCTGCATTTGGTCTTGCACCCAAGGATCCGCTGCATATTCAGATTCTAGTAGAGAAGTCCAACAATTTGCTGCATCTCTCTTTGTCTTTGTAAGAACAATACGAACCATTTTTCTATCCTCTAAAAAAAACACACACACACACACACACAAATAAATTGGAGTTCTTCATCAAGTTGGTTTTTTTTTTGTTTTTTTTTTTTTGAGACAGTATCACTCTCACCCAGGCTGGAGCGCAGCGGCGCGATCTCGGCTCACTGCAACCTCCACCCCTCGGGTTCAAGTGATTCTCCTGCCTTAGCCTCCCGACTAGCTGGGAATGCATGCGCCACCATGCCAGGCTAACTTTTGTATTTTTAGTAGAAACGGGGTTTTGCCATGTTGGCCAGGGTGGTCTCAAGAAGTTCTTCATTAAATTTTATATTTCCAAAAACAACTAACTAATCTTTTCTCCCCACACTAGGTAACTTTCACATACAACGGTTTTCAACACATTTCTATTGCTTTATCTTTCAAAGCTGCAAAGACAAAAAAGACCTAATACAAAAGGGGAAAAGATATCAAGACAAAATTAATTTTAATTTGATGAATTATAGTAATTACCCTTACCCAAAGTCCATGTTCCTTCATCAGCTATTGTAGAATCAAAGAGTTTGCCCTGAAAAATAAACATATAACATGCTAAAAATACAGAATTTAATTTTTATAAAGTTTTCATGATTAAGATTTACCTACTTTCCTACCTAATCCACATCTTATACCACCACTTCACCATGACATTTATAGGTGCATAACCCTAAATTTTCTCCCAGCAGGAAAAATGGAAACTAGTTTACACTGCAAGGGATATTTACTATGGCAAAGAACACACAGCTCTCTAAAGAAAGATCAGGGCTCCTTAATTTTTAGAAGATACAGTAATACTGACCACTGGCCAAATGTGAAATTAGTATCTGAAATGCTTTAATTCTACCAATTTAAATTAACCATAAGAAAGGATCTCCTGCTAAAATTAATTTTTTTTTTTTTTTGAGACAGAGTTTCGCTCTGTCGCCCAGGCTGGAGTGCAGTGGCACGATCTGGCTCACTGCAACCTCCACCTCCAGGGTTCAAGCGATTCTCCTGCCTCAACCTCCCGAGTAGCTAGGACTACAGGCGCCCGCCACCACGCCCAGCTAATTTTTGTACTTTTCGTAGAGATGAGGGGGGGGTCCCCGTGTTAGCCAGGCTGGTCTCGAACTCCCGACCTTGTGATCCGCCCGCCTAGGCCTTCCAAAGTGCCAGGATTACATGCATGAGCTACCACACCCGGCAAAATGTTGTTTTTAAAGTAAACTTTTAAAAACGTTTTAATCTTTTTGTTGGGCAATCGGCATTAAAAAAACTTTAAAGTATGTATTCCAGATTTGATAGATTAGTTGTGACTAACTGTTCACAAACTCATGTTTTTTAAAAAAATAAACAAAATATAAATTTAAGAGACTGCACCAGGCCCAGTGGCTCAGGCCTGTAATCCCAGCACTTTGGAGGCCAATGTGGATTGCTTGACCCCATGGGTTCGAGGCTGCTGTGAGCTACAATCTCACCCCTGCACTCCAGCATCGGACACAGGGACCCTGTCTCAATAAATAAATAATTTTTTAAAAAAAGAGAGAATGTCTAAGCTCAAATCCATTTTAATTTGTTGCCAAATTTAAGTTATAGAAAGTGAAATTAAATGTCACTAGGAAAAGCCCACATTTTAAAATATGTCAAAATTAGTGGAAAAAAAATCCCACTGGTCTATATGTACATCAGAAATCCCAAATTCAGCAGTTACTGCTAAATTTCGAAAGTTACTGGATTTACTAAAGTAAATTTAAATCTAAATTTAAATTTAAATCGTAATCTAAAACCATTGTTGAGGAAACTATGAATTGTACAATTCAAAAAGTAACTGCGATCCAAGCTGACATAAATTAATGTCTTTCACACGAATCTTGAGGCAAAGCACCTCCATATACTGTATTATATATAATAGCTAACATATTGTATGAACTTATTACATACCAGTGAATACTCCAAGCTCTTCATACACATGAATACCATGTTATGCTTAAAACAATCCTATGAGAAGGGTACTGTAACTACCTTATCTTGTGGATAAGGAAGGTATAGAGACACTGAACAATCTCTTGCCCAAGTTTACAAAACTAGGAAACAAGTAGTCTCCCTTCACCCCATTACACTGCCATCAAACATCTTGGGCATCTACCCTGAGAGCAAAATCTGATTTCAACCTGTTAACTATACACTTAACAAAGAAAAAGCGGGTCCAGATCCAAAGAGTATTGGTGTAAAGAAATAAAAGGAGTACCAATTTTATGCACACACCTCTTCACCACCTGCTTGACCACTCCACAAACATGCGGGATTTTCAAGCTTTTAGATGAGAAAACTAATCACCTGACATCATCTCTAAATTCTCTGCCCGTTATTCTATCCCTGTTTTCTTTGTTGTCCTTTCCTATATTTTTATCTGTTTATTACGCCTCCGTAGAGGAGCTCAACCTCCCCACTGCAGGGACGTTATCTGTTTTCCTGCCTGTCTTCAGTGAACGGAAGAAATGTTTGTTCCTTTAGCAACCTAGTTAATCTGTTCCCAGCTGAAGCCCCTCAGAGAAGCAGAAGCAGCAGTCTGACTTGGTTTGAAAACTACACAGGAAAATGGGCTCCTCAAATTTCCACAACTCATCACCTGCCCTGAGGACGGGGGGACTCCGACCAGACCCAAACCTGGTCAATGTTATTCTCTTTCTCTTTCTGCCAGCCACAGGAGCCGTCGGGACACCCAACAGTCGTTCAGGGAAACGGGGCTGGGGGCAGCTGGGAAGATGAAACTGAACACAAGCCCCGAGCTGCCGCTACCTTGAGGATCTCGCGGCCGCCCACCGACAGCGCCACATGCCGGCTCTGGAGGCCGCACTGGATATCCTGGGCGCGCGTGCCTGGCGGCACCTGAACTTCAATGAACACCTCCTCCAGGGTCTGGTACCACTGGCCCCACGGGGTCCCGCACGGTACCACCCCACTCCGCTCCTCAAACGGGGCCGACATAGTCCAGTCGCCTCCCGGCCGCAGCCGCACCAGGCGGAGCCGAGCGCACGCGCGGAATCCCACGCCTTGGCTACGTCTCGGCCCCTCCGCCCGGGTCACTGCACATGCGCAGGAACGCAAGCTGGCGTCTTCGTGTGCGTGTTCGTTTTTCCCTTTGAATGGCCATTTACGGCACCGGCAGGACCCGGATGAAAGAAATGAAATCCAGAAAAGTTCACATGCAACGAACAATGGGACAGAATTGGAACCAGTGAAGCCGGAACTCACTACACCGTCACCTAAGTGATGCCAAAATGCACTTTCTAACGTCTCCGGAGTGAAGTGCGCTTGCGCAAACGCTAGGTTACAATTGAGTAACTCCGGGAATGACTGGGTGGGTGGGTGGGTGGGAACAGTAACGGTCTCCTATTGGCTGGCAGCCTAAACTCACAGGCCAGCTAATTGGGCGCAATCAGAACCCAGCATTCTTTCTTCGTGTTCCTGTGCGGGATTGGTGTGCCCCGGGGTTTGGCTTTCCAATTGGCTAACGCCGGGGTGGGTGGGGAATGTGGGGAGATTTGAATTTGAAGCCGGTAGGCAGTGATAATCCGCATTCAGTTGTGGAGGAGTGCTGGTCACCTTCAGTTTCTGGAGCTGGCCGTCAACATGTCCTTTTCTAAGGCGCCCCTGAAACGATTCAATGACCCTTCTGGTGCGTAAGGGGGAAGGAGCTGGGGGACGGGGGACGCCCTAACGCCCTTTGCCTCTTTCGGCTCCCTTCTTGGGAGGCAAGCAGGAGGCGATTTTAGGGTCGGGCTGGGGCTCATTCAATTGATTGATTTTTCTCAAATATGCTCTAAGCATCTGTTACATGCCAAGCACTAATCAGGATGCTAAGGATACCGCAGTGAGTGAAACAGTCCCCGCCCCGTGGCGCTTACATTCAGGCGGGGAATACTGTCAATAAACAGCGGTAATGGAGAAACCACAGCAGGGCAAAGGGAATGGAGCCGAGGCGTTGGTAGCTATTTGATTTTCAAGTCCGAGAGGGCCTCAGTGACAAGAACACTGGAGTATTACTTTTAGTGTGAACTTGTGCATTTCTTTTGTGTATTCCATTTGGGCATAAAAGAAGGAAGATGAGTAAAGGCAGTTTATGGGTGTAAAATTAGAGCAGTAGCACTTATTGAAAACATAAACATTGAAGTTATCATGGCTGATATCGACCACTTATACTTATACCTCAAGCACCATACTAAGGCTTTACATCGATTATTAGTTATATTAATTTCCCAGCAACTCTAAGGAATAATCCTATTACTATTTTATTGATAAAAAGACTGAGACTTAAATTTGCTCAGTGCTACACTACCAAAGTGGCCGAACTGGAATATGAACCCAGCCCCCATCGTGTGCTCTTAACACCGCAATGCATAGCACAGTAACCAGGAAGCCTTAGATGGGTTTGGTAGGCACTCATCATTTAAGATGCTGTATGCTGGGACTCTGCTACTAGATCTTGTTTATTCCTTCCAAAAGCCAAGTGAGGAAGGTACTGATATTGACCTCATTTTACAGATGAGAAAACAGGTTTTGTGACTTGCACAGTCAGTAAGTGGTAGAGCTAAATATTAAAGCTCATGATTTATTCACTATCATACACTATTTCATGGTTACTCATTACATCTCTAATTTCTGTCAGCCAACGTGTGAATGAAAATATTCACAACAACTCACAAAGGAAGGCCAAATGAGCAAGTGAATCAGCACAAACTTATTTTCTTAGTTAAAAGATTCAAGGACCATATAATTTCCCGAGTAATCAAAGGACCTACTCTTAAGTTTTGTCAGCAGTGTGGCTTTAAGGTTTTTTTGTGTTTGTTGTTGTTTGCATTATAGTAGGTTAAACTGGCTTTATCAAAGATATAGTATTTCAGGCTTACAGTTACAGGAATAATACCAATTATTCATTTGATGCTTAATGTGTATGAGGCACTGTGGTGATTTTTCATATTCCAGTCCTCCCGCCTGGGCGACAGAGGGAGACTCTTGTCTCAAAAAAAAAAAAAAAAAAGCCAAAAAAAACGCCAAAATTTATATTTCAACCTAAGATGTATTTTTGTATCTCTACACATACATATGAAAGAAAAGTTTCACAAAACAATGCTTAACTTTGCAGCATATGAGTCATGCTGACTTTTTCTATTGTTTTTACTTTTTAAAAAATGCTAATCAAGATCTACTCATGGGGCTGGGTCTGGTGGTTCACACCTGTAATCCCAGCACTTTGGGAGGCCAAGGCAGACAGATCAACTGAGGTCAGGAGTTCAAGACCAGCCTGGACAACATGGTGAAACCCTGTCTCTACTAAAAATACAAAAAACTAGCTGGGCGTGGTAGTGGGAGCCTGTAATCCCAGCTACTCGGAGGCTGAGGCAGGAGAATCGCTTGAACCCAGGAGGCAAAGGTTGCAGTGAGCCAAGATGGCGCCACTACACTCCGGCCTAGACAACAGAGCAAGACTCCGTCTCAAAAAAAAAAAAAAAAAAAAAAAAAAAATAATGAGTTCCTGTCTACCATTTGACAAAGTTTAGGGGACAGCAGTAGTTGCCTGGGAATGGTCCAAGCTCCTTGCTCTTCCTATTTATTTGCATGAGACTCTAGACTGAAGTAAATAGCTTTTCAGAGAATAGTATTAATCTATTTGTTCCCAATCAGCTAAAGCTTTAGGCTAATAGTATTTTAATTATTTTAAGTCCTAAGGGCCCCATCTCAAGTCTGCTGTGTGTATTTACCTAGAAATGCCTTCAAATTTGGGACTTTAGTTAAGTGAAATTATGCAGTATAAACTTCTGGAACATACAAATATAGTCTAGTACAATTTTTACTTTGCATAACGTTGGTTTTTTGAATTTCCTAAGCCTCACATTCTTTATCTATAAATTATCACATAGGATTCTTGTGAGGATTAAATAAAATAACATCTATAAAATGCTTAGCATAATGCCTGGCATTTAGTAAGTGTTCAAAAAATTCTAGTTGCTCTAGTGTGGTTGCTTTTCTTCCGTGTGTTTTAATTGCAGTTGACATCTTCAATAGGTCTGATGTATTGATATTAGCCAGAGATGGATTATCACTATAAATTTTTATTCTAGGCTAAACATTGAGGGATAGACAGTTTTAATTACTTTATTTCTAGAAACCGATAGTAGTTACCTTTGTGACTCTCTTTGAGTAGGGTTGACACCAAGTAACTTATTTGCTATATTCAATCCTTAGAAAGCCATATATTGCCTGTAATACATGATGTTCATCTCAAAACTGTCGTTTGCTCAGTTGCCTGTGTTCCTTTGACCCAGTTGATATAAAGGGCAAGATGATATTGTTCTTCATAGAGAGGCCTTTATAATATCAAATGGATGCAGTTTTTTACATTTAAAAAAAAGAAGCAGTTTGTTAATGACATTTTTACATTCATATTCACTTTATTATGACATGTTTTAACTTAAGATCATAAGTAACGTTAGATAATATATTAATGTTTTCTATTTCCTCTAGGTTGTGCACCATCTCCAGGTGCTTATGATGTTAAAACTTTAGAATTATTGAAAGGACCAGTATCCTTTCAGAAATCACAAAGATTTAAACAACAAAAAGGTAATACATCACCAAAGAACAATAGTTATGTGATCTTATAAGTTTTAAAGTTATGAATAACAATATTTAAAGATGTTATAGCATTTTTTAAAATGTGAAGCTAGAACTATATTTAAATTTTATTTAATGAATTTATGAAAGGGTCAAGTACGGAATAATGCTGTCATTACATTGTTATATAACCAGGAAAATTAAGCAAGATACTCATATTGATATGTAGCTTCCCTTTTGGTAGTTACCTTGACCTGTCAGGGAATATTAAGAAAATCAGAAAGGTGTTAGATGTGTAAAAAAATTGTATGAGTAATTATTTGAAAATGTACAACTAAGGAAAGAATATATCGTTTCATCAAAAGTTGTAATTAGAAATTTGGGGCCAGGCAAGGTGGCTCGTGCTCGTAATCCTGGCACTCTATGAGGCCAAGGTGGGTGGATCACGTGAGTTCAGGAGTTCGAGACAAGCCTGGCCAACATGGTGAAACTGCATCTCTACTAAAAATACAGAATTAGCCGGGTGTGATGGAGTGCGCCTGTGGTACCAGCTACTAGGGAGGGAAGTGAGAGAATTGCTTGAAACTGGGAGGCAGAGGTTGCAGTGGGCCGAGATCACAGCACTGCAGTCCAGGCTGGGTGACAGTGAGACTGTCTCAAAAAACAAAAGCAAAAAGAGAAAAAAAAAATTTGGAAATTGTGTTTTGTGTGTAGTTAAACACATTAACATCAACCGTGATCTGTACAATTCATTTTTCTGCAGAATCTAAACAAAATCTTAATGTTGACAAAGATACTACCTTGCCTGCTTCAGCTAGAAAAGTTAAGTCTTCCGAATCAAAGGTGAGGAGCTTTTCATATGCCAGCTCGTTTATCAACTGTATCATCAAAAACATCTGAAAGTATTGTATTTTATTAGAATGGGTTAAGTGTATGAATCAATGTTATAAGTAAATCTGTAAATTAATGAAATGAGTTATCATTAGAACTCTAGCAAGTTTTACATTTCTGCGTAGGTCATTATGTTTAAATGTGCCCTTAGTTCACAATTATAATGGTCTTCAATTCTCAGTCACTTCTCCGTTTAAATTGTTTATTACCTAGTAAACATTTCAAAATTATGTGATGCTTTGATATATTAAGTACCACCATTTGAGTTGTTTTGTCTTTGTGTATTTGTTTGTGGGGAAGGGTGAGTGTTTTTGAAGAAAAGAGGGAAAAATGCCAATATTTAAGAGAGGTTTGCTACTGAGAAACTGTTAAGGAGTGGTGAGAGATTAAATTCTTAATAGTCTTGTGGCTTGTGCAAGAGCTATTACTATTTTCATAAGTTTATAATCAGGCAAGCTGCATAATACTTTTTCTTTTTTTTTTTTTTTTTGAGATGGAGTCTCACTCTGTCACCCACGCTGGAGTGCAGTGGCGCCATCTCAGCTTACAGCAGCCTCTGTCCCCACAGGCTCAAGCAATTCTCCTGCCTCAGCCTCCGCAGTAGCTGGGATTACAGGCATGTCCCACCACGCCCGGTTAATTTTTGTATTTTTACTAAAGACGAGGCTTAACCATATTGGCCAGTTGGCCAGGCTGGTCTCGAATTCCTGACCACAGGTGATCAGCCCACCTTCGCCTCCCAAAGTGCTAGGATTACAGGTGTTGGCCACCGCACGCAGCCGCCATATAAGACTTTTTAAGAGACAGCTGTGGGGGGCTCACGCTTGTAATCCCAGCACTTTGGGAGGTGAGGCAGGCGGATCACTTGACCTCACTCAAGTGAGGTCAGGAGTTCGAGACCAGCCTGGCTAACATATAGTGAAACCCCATCTCTACTAAAAAATACAAAAATTTGCTGGATGTGGTGGCATGCGCCTGTAGTCCCAGCTACTTGGGAAGCTGAGGAAGGAGAATTGCTTGAACCTGGGAGGCAGAGGTTGCAGTGAGCCAAGATGGCGCCACCGTACTCCAGCCTGGGCAACAGAGCAAGACTGAGTCTCTCCAAAAAAAAAAAAAAAGACAGCTGGGCACAGTGGCTTACGCCTGTAATCCCAGCACTTTGGGAGGCTGAAGCAGGTGGATTGCTTGAGGTCAAGAGTTTGAGACCAGCCTAACCCACATGGTGAAACCCTGTCTCTACTAAAAATACAAGAAAATTAGCCGTGTGTGGTGGCACGTGCCTGTAATCCCAGCTACTTGGGAGGCTGAGGCAGAAGAATTGCTTGAACCTAGGGAGGCAGAGGTTGCAGTGAGCCGAGATTGCACCACTGCACTCCATCCTGGGCAGCAGAGCAAAACCTACCTCAAAGATAAAAATAAAGTAAAAAAGTTGTACAAATTAATAGGTTTTTTGATGTGAAAAATATTCAGAGTTGGAAAAAGGCTTAGGTTGTTCATTCATTTGGCAGTTGCCTAAGCCTCATATTCTGTAATATGGAGCTGTGTTGTTCAGTATGGAAGCATAGCCACATGTGTCTGTTGAGCAACTGAAATGTGGCTAGTGCTGTTAAAGAACTAAATTTTTAATATTTAATTTTAATTAATACTTATTTAAAGACATACTCGATTTTGTTAGTGGAACACTTTTAAATATTTTTGGAACAACTTGAGTATGTGAATTTACTTTCTCCTATGTTTTATGAAATTAAATATACATAAATGTTTCTGGTGAAAATTTAGCATTGAATTAAGATGGGCTGTAAGTGTAGAATACAAAGAAAACTTTAAAGACTTAGTACAAAAATATAAAACATCTCATTGATAATTTTATACTAATGACATGCTGAAAAATATATTTGATATATGGGGTTAAGTAAAATATATTAAGATTTTTACTTTTTAAATACACTACTAGAAAAATTTAAATGCATAGGTGGCTTACATTATTTTTATTGGGCAGGACTATTATAGACACTCTTTTCTTAGAAATTGATGTAAGTGGTTTGACTGAAATTTCTTGAAGAAAGTGTTCTGTAATTTTGTAATTTATAAAGCCCCTTAGAAAACTAAATTACATACAAGTTTGTATGGAGCCCCAAAATAATAGTCCTTCCCCATAAAAAATTTCATGGAGTGTGAAATTAATAAACATGACACTGATGTCACCCCCACCTCCTGCCCCACTTAGAAACATCTAAAACAGATTTCATGCAAGATGTTGATGCCTTTCTTCCATTTTTAGATGGAAAAGATATTCTTTTTCTAGCCATTGTGTCAGAAAGTCTGTTGGATATAAAAAGATATAGTGTGAAAATTATATGTCTTATTTAGAATAAAGCCAATGAGAAAATTAGAATCAGAGCTTATGCTATTTCAGTTTTTATTTCTTTGCATCTGTATATTTTCCTCTTTGGGTATCAAAGTTTAAGTTGATTTCTCTTTGTAAGATTCTTTCTGAGATAGCATAAATTAAATATTCAAGATGTGTTGCTGTTTCACATTAGAGGGAGGCAGGCAGTAGCTTTATTCATAAAGTTCCACCTGTTCTTTTCACTGGGCTGATTAGGAAAATCCTGATTTATTGGGTTGAAAACTTTTAAACCTAAAATGTCTCGAGATTTTTAGAATCTTTTATTTGTCAGATGAGTGACCTACAAAATTTTTAACAGACTCAGTGTAATGTTTAAAATAGAAACTGTTTGGATCCCTTCATCTTTTCTGGTAACTGAAAAACAAATCTGGCTGTGATATTTGTGACATCTAAATTTGCTTATAAGTTTTCTTTGGCTTTTAAACAGAAGGAATCTCAAAAGAATGATAAAGATTTGAAGATATTAGAGAAAGAGGTAAGCAGTGCTTTCAACTTATTGAAAAGTACATATGATAGAAAGAGAGTTACACAGATTTAAGAGATAAGGATTCTGTTGCAGTGTGAGAAGTCCTGCAGTGAGGCAAACATGCCATCCAGAACACTGCCTACAGGAAAACAGTTCTTACAATATTTCACAGATCTATCCAGGCTATGTTAATGTGATATGCTGGCAACGCCAAGATTAAAGATAGCCCACTTAATGAAAAACTGATAACTGAAAATCATTATGTCAGTTGATTACAATTATACATGTGGATCAAATATTTATATCCATCGTTCACACTCTTCCTCTATTCTAACTTACGTTAAGACAACATAGCTAGAGGATTTCTTAGTGAGCGTGCAATCCTAGCTGGTTAGACTGTGATGAAGGTAGGCTAACTCAATGCATTGCTCTGCACAGTGGGTATAGGCCTTCCTCCTGGGTGAAATAACATAGACCTATGCTGTTCGATACGGTAGCTACTCACCACATGTGACGAGCTAAATTAAATAAGCTAAAATTAAGAACTCCGTTCCTCAGTTGCAATAATCACATTTCAGGTGCTCAATAGCCACATGTGATTAGCAGCTACCATACTGGACAGGGCATTTCCACCATGACAGAAATTTCTATTGAACAGTACTAACCTAAAGAACCCATTTACTTTCCTAGCAATGCTAAGCAGCTCACTGTGAACTTTGCTTCTCTGCGGTCTTTTTTTTCTGTTTCCATTGCTGACCAACTCTTTTTCTCATGGGTATTTTCTCTCGATATATTAAAATCTTTTATTTGATTACAGTCGAATGTTGGCTTTTGACCCAGAGTATGTCAGAGTAACTGTAAATGTCTGCTCAGTTGCTCTGATTCTTTTGTATTTATTCTAATAATTTTAGCTATCATTTTATTGAGGATACATATAGGGGTTGATACTTACGGGAACAATCACTGAATGTCAGTGAGATACCTGGTAAGTGAGTGGTAAAGCCAGGATTAGAACTATTAATTTATACCAGTGACTTCATTGGGTATAGAATTTTAGGGTGGCAGGTTCCCCCCCATTATGTTAAAAATATCATTTCATTGCCTTTGGCTTCCACATTTTCTGTTGACAAATATTGGTTTGGGTTTTTTTTTTTTTCATCTGGTAATAGCAGCAAGAATGATGGCTTGCCAATGCCTAGTACATTCTCCTCAGAAGCCCAGCTCTGCCTTCTTGAAATAAAAAACATTTAGCATTTTAATCTAATTTGAATTTGTGTAATTGAAGCTAGAGAAAATAACTATTATAGGTGGAAATACCTTAAAAGTGAATAAATAGCAGCTGGGTGTGGTGGCTCACGCCTGTAATCCCAGCACTTTGGGAGGCCGAGGCAGGTGGATCACGAGGTCAGGAGATCGAGACCATCCTCGCTAACATGGTGAAACCCCGTCTCTATTAAAAATACAAAAAATTAGCCAGGTGTGGTGGCCCATGCCTGTAGTCCCAGCTACTCGGGAGGCTGAGGCAGGAGAACCGCTTGAACCCAGGAGGCAGAGCTTGCAGTGAGCCAAGATCGCGCCACTGCACTCCAGCCTGGGCAACAGAGCACAGAGCAAGACTCCATCTCAAAAAAAAAAAAAAAGTGAATAGATAGTTTAATTGTACTTGGAATTTATGGCAACTAAAGCTCTTCTGTTCTTAAAATGCATTAAGACTTTTATGCATTAAGACTTTTAAGATGTATCATAAGTAAATATGATTATTCAAATAGTAACATTAGAATATCTACAAGCATAATGTCAAAATCAGAGATTTTTCCAGAAACTTTAGGGGTGATTATTGTTAGCGTCTCCTTATGTTGGCATTCTCTCAGTGAATCATTTATTATCACCTTGTTTTTGTCCAGATTCGTGTTCTTCTACAGGAACGTGGTGCCCAGGACAGGCAGATCCAGGATCTGGAAACTGAGTTGGAAAAGATGGAAGCAAGGCTAAATGCTGCACTCAGGGAAAAAACGTCTCTCTCTGCAAATAATGCTACACTGGAAAAACAACTTATTGAATTGACCAGGACTAATGAACTACTAAAATCTAAGGTATCTGAGCCTCATGATAACATTTACAATTGAGTAAATATAAACATGTTTTTTCAGGCCGGGCACAGTGGCTCACGCCTGTAATCCCAGCATTTTGGGAGGCCAAGGCGGGCAGATCACCTGAGGTCGGGAGTTCAAGACCAGCCTGACCAACATGGAGAAACCCTGTCTCCACTAAAAATACAAAAATTAGCTAGGCGTATTGGCGGGTGCCTGTAATCTCAGCTACTTGGGAGGCTGAGGCAGAAGAATCGCTTGAACCCAGGAGGTGGAGTTTGCAGTGAGCTGAGATGGTGCCATTGCACTCCAGCCTAGGCAAGAGAGTGAGACTCCGTCTCAAAAAAAAAAAAGATTAATACATTTATAATTTTAAAGTCAGCTTGCCTAGTATCTATTATGGTAGAGTAGGCACATCAAATAGCTTTTGCAAACCAAAAATAATTTTTTGATTTATTTTTTATAAAAATAAACCAGCAAGTCACATGAAGGAAAAGAGGGATAAGAACAGTAGACTGGTGCAGTGGCTCATGCCTGTATTTCCAGCATTTTGGAAGGCAGAGGGCTGGAGAATTGCTTAAGGCCAGGAGTTTGAGACCAGCCTGGGCAACATATCAAGACCCCATCTCTATAAACAAATTGAAAAATTAGCTAGGCATGGTGGTGGTGCACACCGGTAATCCCAGCTACTCAGGAAGATGAGGCAGGAGGATTGATTGAGCCCAGGAGTTTGAGATTATAGTGAGTTGTGATCATGCCACTCTACTCTAGCCTGGACAGCGGAGTGAGACTTGATCTCTTGAAAAGAAAAAAAAATTAAATCAATCAGTAATTATGGTGTAGGTCAAAGACTGTTCTCTCTACCAAAGTATATTAAAGTCAAAAACATAGCCCCCAGTGATAGGTAGAAAAATCAATATTTGTGTATTTTAAATATGTCTTAGCGGAAAATATTTCTGCATTTTTTACGTGTTTGTTGTATTTAGTTTTCTG
The DNA here is from genome assembly GCF_006542625.1 of Nomascus leucogenys. Classification (NCBI taxonomy): domain Eukaryota; kingdom Metazoa; phylum Chordata; class Mammalia; order Primates; family Hylobatidae; genus Nomascus; species Nomascus leucogenys. Next base: position 15,316,572 of record NC_044382.1, on the reverse strand, counting down.
AAAATGGCAACCAGAAGAATTTGAGAATTCTAAGCTTGGAGTTGATGAAACTTAGAAACAAAAGAGAAACAAAGATGCGGGTGAGTGCTGCCTTTGGCAGGTTTGCTGTGTCTGGATCTGGGGATCAGTACAATTTTCTCATTTCCTAAAACATGTATCTTTGTTGTGTAGGGTATGATGGCTAAGCAAGAAGGCATGGAGATGAAGCTGCAGGTCACCCAAAGGAGTCTCGAAGAGTCTCAGGGGAAAATAGCCCAACTGGAGGGAAAACTGTAAGTGACTGAATGTGAAGAGAAATTGTTAAGTGGAAGCAGTTCTTGATTTGACTCTCTTTACAAATTATTGTCTACTGAGACTTCAACCTTCTCTTAGTACTTATCTCATTGCCTCCCTCCAGTTGCCTTATTTCTCTTTTTAAACTAGAATGAGCCCTAATCATTCTCAAACATGTTATGCTAGGAAGTTGTATGAGTGCATTACTTTTGTACATCTTCTGTATTACTGATGAGGAAAGGTTTCATGATCTTATGAAAGTGGTCATTAGATTGAAATTGAGAAACACTGGTATAGGAAGTTGTGATTTATGCACAATCCTAGCCTTTGATTTTGAGCTTTAATTTACATATAATAAAATGTGTGGATAGTAAGTATTCAGTTTGGTGACTTTCGCAATTGTATACGCCTATGTAACCATTACCAAACAAGATAGAGAACATTTTCATCCCTTGAGAAAGTTCCTTCATACCCCTTCTTGTCCCCCTGCTACTGCCTATGTCAGGTCCCCATCCCCACAACTACTTTCTCACTTACATCATCATAAATTAGCTTTGCCTTTTTTTATTTATTATCTTTTTTTTTTTTTTTTTTTTTTTTTTTTTTTAGAGATGGGGCATTGCTATGTTACTCAGGCTGATCTCAAACTCCTGGACTCAAGTGATACCACCCTGACCTTACAGAGTGCTGGAGTTATAGACATGGGCCACTATACCTGGCCAGTTTTGCCATTTTTTAAGACATGCAAGAGAGAAAGAGCGTGTGTGTGTGTGTTGCTTCTTTTGTTTGATGTAATTTTTCAAGATTCATCCAAACCGTTCTGTGTACTGTAATTTTTCCCATTTTATTTCTGAGTGGTGGTTCACCTTATGAATATACCTCCATCTCTTCACTCTTCTCCTTTTGATCATTATTTGGGCTGTTGCCAGTTTCTGCCATTAAAAAGACTGCTGTGAACATGTTTTATGTTTTTTTATGGACACGTTTTTATTTCTCAGAGAAATTTCTAGGAGTAGAATTCTTGGGTAATAGGGTAGTGTATATATAATGTTTTTTAAAACTCAGAAGTGTTTTTGCCATTTTTATACACCCCCTGGCAATGTATGATAGTTTCAGTTGTTCCAAATTCTCACCAACATTTAATGTTGTCAGTCTGTTTGACTTTAGCCTTTCTACTAGGTAGGAAGTGGTATCTCCTTTGTGATTTTAATTTGTTACCATGAATGTTGACCATATTTTTATGTGCTTATTGAGCATTTTATGTGCGTGTCACCTTTTGCAAGGTGTCTCTTGAAGTCTTTTGTCCATTTCTTGCATTGGACAGTTTGGTGGAGGTAAACAGATAAGTAATTGAATACCAGGTAGTCTGGGACAAAAGCTTTATGGGCACACAAAATGCTATTTAGTATGTTGGGTGGGTGGGGAAACCAGGAAGACCACAAAAAAATATTATTTCTAACACTTGGGGTACCGTAATGATGGTTCTCGTCATCATAGGTTTTTTGTCAGTATATATTGAGAAAACTTCCTCACTTAAATAAAAATTTTAGTCTTCTATTTTGATATAAATTGTGAATTTGAGAAATCACACAAAATAATAGTTGAGAGTTAGGACTCTGGAGTCAGCCTGCCTGATAAAGCAGTATCTGGTACATAAGCATTATGTATGATTATTAAATAACGAAACTAGAATGTATTAACATATGCAATTTTTGTTTTAGTGTTTCGATAGAGAAAGAAAAGATTGATGAAAAATCTGAAACAGAAAAACTCTTAGAATACATCGAAGAAATTAGGTAATATGAGCAGTAGCTTTAAATTGAACCTTATTTTTTTAATACTGAGTCATTTTCATCATTTTTCTGTTATTTTTCCCTGTGCCTAAATAGATGTGCTTTTTAAGATAATTTGTTTTAATGCAGTTGTGCTTCGGATCAAGTGGAAAAATACAAGCTAGATATTGCTCAGTTACAAGAAAATTTGAAAGAGAAGAATGATGAAATTTTAAGCCTTAAGCAATCTCTTGAAGAGAATATTATTATATTATCTAAACAAGTAGAAGATCTAAATGCAAAATGTCAGCTGCTTGAAAAAGAAAAAGGTATTACAGTGTTTTATAGTTACTTTCTTTAGATAAGTGTGACATACAACATTGAGGAAAAATACTGCTATGCTAAAACAACCTTTTAAATATAATTAGCTATACTAACATTTTAAATATAATTAGCTATATAGCTATACAACAGCAAAATCCTGTACTGCATTTTAGAATATTTTACTTTTATAATGTTTGTTTTGTATTTATTTCAATACAGCATATTACCTGTCTTGATTGAAATATATACAGTCACATAATTCTTGACTTTTGCACTAGGTGGCTATTTAAAAATCAGTAGATACACAGAACAAGATTTGTGGATTTTATTATTTAGCACATAATATATATTATATGGAGTAATTATACAAAGTTCACAGTTTTGTTTTTTTCTTTGGAAATACCATGCTAAAAGCAGTATAATGGAATATTATGGGAGTCCAGGTTTCTCAATGTTAATGTTCTTATCTAATTCCAGTATTCTTGATGTTTTGCACTTTCTAGAAGACCTTGTCAACAGGAATAGAGAACACAATGAAAATCTAAATGCTGAGATGCAAAACTTAAAACAGAAGTTTATTCTTGAACAACAGGAACGTGAAAAGCTTCAACAAAAAGAATTACAAGTTGATTCACTTCTGCAACAAGAGAAAGTAATTTACTACCATATTTTTTTAAACTGTTTATTTTGTGTCATAATTTCCCTATGTCTCTGAACACCTTTAAATTGTGTATATCCTTTGATCTAACAATTCTATCTTTAGTCTTATCCTGAGGACATAATCATGGATATGCTGAGGATTTAGCTACGTATTTTCACTACATGTTCACCCTAGGGTTGAAGGATATATCCTGAGGACATAATCATGGATATGCTGAGGATTTAGCTACGTATTTTCACTACATGTTCACCCTAGGGTTATGAATAATGTGGGTTAAAATGACAACAGATACAGCAACATAGGGAAATAATTTTTTAAAAATTTTCTGGCTCATTCTTGTGTTATTTAGGCTATATAAACATTTACACTTACCTTGTAAAAGAGTGTCTAATTACAGAAGAAACAAAGCAATTTTTAAAATCCAGATTATTTATAGAACATTTTACATATCAGTGAGAAGAAAGAAAGTCCACTGAAAAATTATGGGCATAGGATAGAAACAGAGAAGGAGAAGTTCTGATGGCCTGTAAATATAGAAAGATATTCCACCTTAGTAGTAACCAAGGAAGTAGAAATAATATTTTTTTCACTTACAAAATTGGCACAAATTAAAACATTTGATAATATAAAATACTGATGAAAGTTAAGCCAACAGGCACTTACATGCACTGATGTGAAATATTATAGTGTTGGACAACCTTCAACAGCTAAAGGAATTGAGTAGATCTATATACACTGACCTGGAAAGATTTCAGCAACAGAGTACATATCATTTATATCCCTCCCCAAATGTATATGTATCTATAAGTGTAAAGAAAAATACCAAAAGGCATATATATTCCAAACTAGTAGCTATCTCTGCAATGGGAAAACTAAAATTGGGGGGGGAGGTCATCAAAGATAATATTAACATCATTTGTAATGTTAGAATTATTTCACAAGGGGATGTATTTGTATATTGTATAGCTTAAAAAATAATTTTATATAATATGGAAATCACCACACACTTTTTACATAATATGTGAAAAATATTAATATCAAAGCCAGTTGTAAAACAGATATATATGTATAAAATATAATTTTAGTTTAAGAAGTTTGTGCGTGTGCATTGCATAGAAAAAAGCCTAAGATGATATTTGCCACAATGTTAACAAGGTATAGGAAATAATCTATGAAAACAAATGTGCTATTTCTATACTGTTTTAAGTTTCCTTGAGTCTCTTGAATTTAGATTTCATCCTTCTTTATCTGTACTTTTTTTTGTCTCCTAGTACAACCTCACAATGCCATTCCAAATTATTTTGGTGGTTTTCTGTTTGAATATAGGAATTATCTTCTAGTCTTCATCAGAAGCTCTGTTCTTTTCAAGAGGAAATGGTTAAAGAGAAGAATCTCTTTGAGGAAGAATTAAAGCAAGCACTGGATGAGCTTGATAAATTACAGCAAAAGGAGGAGCAAGCTGAAAGGCTGGTCAAGCAATTGGAAGAGGAGGCAAAATCTAGAGCTGAAGAATTAAAACTCCTAGAAGAAAAGCTGAAAGGGTTTGTATTAATAGGATCTCATGTTTATATATGACTTTAGATGTATTTATTTTATGTACTTTTTTTAGTATTCTCATATCAATCGTGAGCGTGTGATGTTGGAATTATTTTACAATTAAGTAGTAATTATTATTTTACAAGTAAGTAGTAGACACAGAATGTGTACACAAAACATACATGCAAACAAGTAAGACAGCCCCCTTTTTTAAGTTAAAAGTTAAAGGTTATGCCCCCTTTTTTTTAAGGCCAAAGAGAGTTTTAATAAACAAATGACAAAAGTTTTGCACTTCTTTACTACTCTGATAATTTCTGAAATTTACTGGATATCAGCATTAGAACAATAATGAACTTGGGGCTGGATGTGGTGGCTCATGCCTGCAATTCCCGTACTTTGGGATGCCAAGGTGGGAGGATTGCTTGAGCTCAGGAGTATGAGACCAGCCTGTGCAATATAGTGAGACCTCGTCTCTACTAAAAATTAAAAAAAAAAACTAGCTGGGCACGGTGGTGTGTGCCTGTAGTCCCAGCTACTTAGAAAGTTGTGGGAAGAGAATCACTTGAGCCCAGGAGATCAAGGCTGCAGTGAGCTGTGATCATGTCACTGCAGTCCAGCCTGAGCAACAGAGCGAGACTCTGTCTCAAAAACAAACAAAACACAATAATGAACTTGGGGGAAAAAATAAAGAATCCCTCCCATTAATAAATAGCATTCCCATTTTTGTCTATGCATTTACATGGTGTAAGTTATACCTTTAATTATATTTTTCAGGAAGCACAAACACTTCAGAAATAGCAATCGAAATGCAAAGCAGGCTGGCACAATGGCACATGCCTAAAGTCCCAGCTACTCAGGAGGCTGAGATGGGAGGATCTTTAGAGCCCAGGAGTTTGAGGCTGTAATGCTCAATGATTGTGCCTGTTAATAGCCATGGCACTCTAGCCTGGGCAACATAGCAAGATGCCACCTCAATCAATAACTGATAAAAAGCAAATGAGAAAAAATAATTATAACTGGGAAACATTCAAAAGTAAGAAATCTCTTATTTACAGTAGAAAGACTGAAATCTTGGCTGGATGCGGTGGCTCACACCTGTAATCCCACCACTTTGGGAGGCCGAGGTGGGCAGATCACAAGGTCAGGAGTTCGAGACCAGCCTGGCCAATATGGTAAAACCCCATCTCTACTAAAAATACATAGTAAGTTATCTGGGCGTGGTGGCACACGCCTGTAATCCCAGCTATTCAGGAGGCTGAGGCAGGCTGACATCGGCCACTGCACCCCAGCCTGGGCAACAGAGGGAGACTCCATCTCAAAAACAGAAGGAAGACTGAAATCTCACTTTTTTCCTGATCTCTATTTCCTTATAATTTCTGCCACATTGTGTTTCCTTCTCCCATACATTTATTTATTTCATTTTGTTTTGTTTTGTTTTGTCCGTAGTAATTGCTAATTTTTTATTTATTAAGAGAAACTGTTCCTTAGCCTACATATTCATATTTCATAGTTCAGGAACACAGGTCAGTGACAAACACTACTACATATATTTAAATTAAAAAGTCTGGTTTGATTCTTGAGTTCAAATTGCAGATATTTAAATTCTTGGGATCTCATCATTAAAACACTTGTCAAAGGACTATGGGCTAAATATGAGTTTGTGTTATTGTAATATATCTCACACCTGTGTATCTGTCTCAGTGGATACTTCTGTTATTAACCTTTTCTGTTTTCTTATGATTAATGATGCAAATGAACAGCAAGGTTTTTCATATCCCTGCTTTTGGGGGAACAATACACAATTGTAATTAGGGGTGGTGTTCTATACTACAGCCAATCTCAGGGAACAGGAATCTTGGGAAAATAAGATAATGTCATTTTCAGAGAGGAAAGAAAATTGAGATAATTTTTTATTCCAACTCAAAAAACTGTGGTCCAGTGGTCAAGAGATAAGGATTTTTATTGCTAATTCTGTTAGCTAGCTGGTTGATTCTGAGCAAAACAATCTTAGTTTCTCTCATTTTCTACTTCATTAGATATAAAAGAGTTTTATGAGATGATCTCTAAGATCCCTTCTAGCCTGGAAATTTCAAGCTTAAGAGACAAACCAACTAAGAATTGAAAATAATTCCTCTAGAGGACAGGGAAGAAAATATTTTTATTATAGACTCTTTAGTCATATTTAATTGCTCTTGCTGTGGTGTGTATATTTTTGAAATCCCATACTTGTTACAGAATGAATTTGATCAGCTGTTATTCTTATCTCAGTGTCCCACTTAGTCTATAAGTACACAATGCTTATTTACAATTTTCAGTTCTGTATATTCTTTAAAAGATCTCTCATAAGCTCATATGCATATAAAAAATTTTATCACCGCTTTGGAAATATATTATTTCCAAAATATCCCTGAGATTTAATAGCATATGTTTATAAAGATAAAACCCATTCTGTCTATGCAAAATAATCCATTAAAGAACTTATTGAATCTTTCAGTAATAGAGTATTATGTGGTTATTCATATAATCAGAATAAATCCACAGAGTCTTGTAACTCTTTCTGTAATTTAAAATGAAGTGGCTTTAATTGTTCATAGTATTTCTCAAGTATCTAAATGGAGAGAATGAAACTTTATTCAATCCAGATGGTTTTTTTTTTTTTGAGACGGAGTCTCGCTGTTGCCCAGGCTGGAGTGCAGTGGCGCGATTTCGGCTCACTGCAGGCTCTGCGCCCTGGGGTTCACGCCATTCTCCTGCCTCAGCCTCCCGAGTAGCTGGGACTACAGGCGCCCACCACCTCGCCCGGCTAATTTTTTGTATTTTTAGTAGAGACGGGGTTTCACCGTGTTAGCCAGGATGGTCCCGATCTCCTGACCTCGTGATCCGCCCACCATGGCCTCCCAGATGTTTTTTAACTGGTAATCTTTTGCAGTCTTTAGTCCTGGCTAATATCTTAAGATTTTGTTTTATAGTCTTTTATATCCTACCACCTTCTTCACCCAAATTTTTAAAGTAAAATAAGCAAGAAAGATAAGTTGAAGCTAGTAGAAAAATGCATGAAAAACATGCTTTTCGAGGTAAGTCATAAATTAGGATCTGAGCTATTTAGCAGGTAATGCAATGGTGAAGATATGAGCTATGTGATTCACAGTTTCAAAGGTAAATACTATTTTCTTTCTTAGGGTAATAATTTTAGGTGGCATTTTATCTTTTAATTATTTCTTTTTCTTAGGAAGGAGGCTGAACTGGAGAAAAGTAATGCTGCTCATACCCAGGCCACCCTGCTTTTGCAGGAAAAGTGTAACAGTACAGTGCAAAGGCTTGAAGATGTTACTGCTCAATTTGAAAGGTATTTTTCTTGGGAGCCTGCACTCTTAAATATAATGTGAGCAGAAAGGGGTGTCTACCCAGGGAAATATGTGAACAAAGCAGTCACACAAAGGATGATTCGTATTAGTTTAAATTCCATAATCACCAAGCATAAATGGGCATTTAGCATTATCTGGTAATCTTATTATATTTATATAATTCCCCTTTATAATTTATAGAAATCCCCTTTCTCACCATCCACTTCAACTTTTATGCACTGAGCCAGGTGCGGCAGCATATGCCTGTAGTCCTAGCCACTACATAAGCTGAGGTGGGAGGATCAAGTCATGCCCTTAGAGGCATTTGGTGCGTCTGCCCTACTCTCTTGATGTTATCATTTTCATAAGGAATTCAGAAGTTTTTATCTCCTTGCTAAACCTATAAAGAGACCCACATTTATACTCATCCTATCTTCCCACCTATTACAGATTAAATGTCCTAGTCTTTTAATCTTCAGTGACCTCATTCTATCATTTTGTTATCTCATAATTTGAAACCTTTTTACTGGAATTTTTCCAATCAATATTAAAACATGTTAGTGTACATCTATCTCTAAAATATATTAATTAGCTGGCCACTGTGGCTCATACCAGTAATCCCAGTGCTTTGGGAGGCCAAGGCAGGAGGATTGCTTGAGGCCAGGAGTTTGAGACCAGCCTGAGCAATAGAGTAAGACCTTGTTTCCATAAAAAAAAAATAATAAGAATTAGCCAGGCATTGTGGCACATGCTACTTGGGAGGCTGCGGGCAGGAGGATCACCTGAGCCCAGGAGTTCCAGGCTGCACTGAGCTAAGATCACACCACTGCACTCCAGCCCGGGTGACAGAGCAAGACTGTCTCAAAAACAAATGAAAAATAAATAAAATACATAAATTGTTTTAAATACTCCTCTGACCTTAACTTCCTTTTGCAGCTGTCTAACACCACCAGTCATTCCCTTCTTAACCCCAAATTCTACTCCTTTTCAGTCATTTTCCTTCTCCTTTTTTGTCTCTTGACAGAGAAGATTGTCTCTGTATCCACTTCCTCACTTCCCATGCCTTCTACTTATTTTCTCCTTAAATAAAAACTTTATTTTGGGTGGAACTACAAATTACAAAGGCCAATATAATGAATACCTATATATTAATGTTAACATTGTTATTTATCACATTTACTTTAGCTCATTTTAGGGGAGAGTTTCCTTTCTTTTATTTAGTAAATACAAAAGAATGCATAACATGTACATAAACTATAGAGCTTGAAGATAAAACTGACATGCATGAACCTATAAAAGACAACCAGTAAGCCAAAAGATTTTCAACAACTTAGTACCCGTATGTAAGTTCCTCTACCATCCCAAGTAAATGGGACAGATAACACTGTCCCGGTCTACATTAATTATTTCCTTGCTTTTTTCCCCTGTGTATTATAATTTTATGACACGTATATCCATACAAATAATGCATTATGTAATTTTCCTTCTCCTTGAACTTTACCAAAAACTGTCATCATAGTATATGCCGTTTCCTGGGACTTATTATTTCATTCTGCATTATGTGTGTTTTCAGGATTGAATCGTGTTGTCTGAGGCTATGGTTTGTTGATAGTCACTGCTATGAGTATTTTATTGTATGAATATACCACAACTTATTTATTCATTCTTTGGACTTTGGGTTGTTTCCCATTTGGTTAGTTATTATTAGTTATTTGGTGACTATAAGTATACATGTATGTAAGAATTTCTCTAAAGCCAAAGGTATATGAATGTTCAACTCTAAAACTTAATACCAAATCACTTTCCAATGTGGGAGTAAGAATCTACACTCCCACTAGTGTTGTTTAAGTTTGCATTTATCTTCTTTGCCAAAGCTTGTTAGACTTCTTAAACTTTGCCAGCGTACTTAGTGTAAAATGGCTTCTTATTGTGGATAATTCATCTTTCCTTTTCCATAAAAGGCTTGTTTATGACTTTTGTTTATTTGTCTATAGGGTTATCATCTTTTCCTCATTGATTTGTGGAGGTTTTCTTTATCAGCCATATGGGTTACAGGTATCTTCTGCCAGTTTAGCTTATTTTTTTATTTTCCTTTTGGTTTCTTCTGATGAGTGAAAATTCTTGATTTCAATATGGTTAAAATATTTATCTGTATGTGGGTACTTTTGCTTCTCATTTAAGAACTTCTTTCTATCTCCAGGTGTAAAGGTATTCAACTAGTTTTCTTCTAAAAGTCTTAAAATTTCACTTTCTGTTTTTCCACCTAGAACTGATTTCTGTGTGTGTAGCAATATAGGGATCAAATTCATTTTTTGTTTTCCCTATGGACAACCGATTGCCTAGTTTAATTTAATTCATTAAATTGTACCTTGTTTCCCCAGTGATCTGTTTCCACATGTGATACATTATGACAGATACATAGATAAATAATTTGTATGTGTATATGTTTTATTTATAATTTTTATTGTATCAGAACACATAAATTATATAAATATATGTAAATTATATATATTTATTTATTGCTAATATCAATCCCGTAAAGGAATTTCCCTTCTCGTTAGTTTGAAGAATAGTGCTTCAGGAGGTTTTTATCTATTCTGTGATTTCACTCACTATCCATATAGTCGTGGCATTAAAATTTATTTCATCAAACCAGACCTTTCTTTACAGCTCCATATTCACATATCCAGTTACCTACTTGACATCTTCAAGTAGATATCGCAATGTCTTTTAATATTAACCTGTCCAAACCAACTCTTGATCTTTCCATTGCTTTCTACCCCAGTCTCTCACTGTTTTTTATTGTAATCAGTGACATCATCTTCCCAGCTTTTCATTCTATAAATCTTAGAGTCATCCTTCATCATCGTCTCTTCCTTACCCCCAACATTCAATCTATCTGTTGAATTTTTCTACTCTGCTTCCAAAAGAGATCTTGTGTATTTGCCAGCTCCTTAGTCTAAGCCTCCTTTATCACTCACCTGGTCTGATAAATAATTGTTTTCAAGTTGATCCTTCAATTTTCCATTCTTTCCCCTGCCCTAATCCGTCCTCCTCATAGCTCTAGAGTGAGCTACACATTTAATTACACACCTATTTGTTTATTTATTTATTTATTTATTTATTTTGAGTCGGAGTTTCGCTCTTGTTGCCCAGGCTGGAGTGCAATGGCACTGTCTCAGGTCACTGCAACCTCTCCCTCCCAGATTCAAGTGATTCTCCTGCCTCAGCCTCCCGAGTAGCTGAGATTACAGGCGTCTGCCACCACGCTCGGCTATTTTTTTTGTTTTTAATAGTGACGGGGTTTCACCATGTTGGTCATGCTGGTCTCGAACTCCTGACCTCAGGTGATCCACCCATCTGGGCCTCCCAGAGTGCTGGGATTACAGGCATGAGCCACCATGCCTGGCCTACTTGGACACCTTTAATGGTTCCCATCTATCCCCCAGGTAAGCCCACTGTGCCCTGCGGTGATGACCCTCATGCCACCAGCTTCTGCTCCAGCCTTTCTTACTCATTAGGCTCTAGTCTCACTTCTTATTTTTTGATTGTGAGTAGTTTTAATGTTTGGTATTTGATTTCTTTTCCATCTTTGTATGCATACTTCCTGCACCTAGTAGGCCCTTGATTTTTTTTTTCTTTGAATACACAGCAGATGCCATGTAAACTCATTAGTACTTACCTCGGAACACTGAATTCCTACGTGTGTTAAATGCATGAATACATTAAAAACTTCAGTTTTACTTAGAAGTATATAAAGTGTAAACTGATCAGTTACGATTGTCATACGCAATAGTTAGAAAACTACTTTGACTTTTTTTTCTTTTTAATAAGCTATAAAGCATTAACAGCCCGTGAGATAGAAGATCTTAAGCTGGAGAACTCATCATTACAGGAAAAAGTGGCCAAGGCTGGAAAAAATGCAGAAGATGTTCAGCATCAGATTTTGGCAACTGAGAGCTCAAATCAAGAATATGTCAGGTATATAGAGCAAATAATGGCCTTAGAACCATTAAGACAATTTAATGTTGAAAGCCAGCTAGTAACTGTCCTTGGCTTGCTTTTGGCCATCTTATATTGCAAATTAAGAATTTACTCAGTTAAAAAAATGACACTTCTTGAACAGTTCCTTGAGGTTTAAAAGAAAACAAAAAGGAAAAATTAATGAAAGTGGCTATAAAATGTTTAGTGACCTCTTCTCTCTCAAACCAAAGGATGCTTCTAGATCTGCAGAGCAAGTCAGCACTAAAAGAAACAGAAATTAAAGAAATCACAGTTTCTTTTCTTCAAAAAATAACTGATTTGCAGAACCAACTCAAGCAACAAGAGGAAGACTTTAGAAAACAGCTGGAAGATGAAGAAGGAAGGTAATCTATGATTAGAACCTGAGTGCCTTGTTAACTCAGTTAAGATGTTATTTTTTAAATAACTATGTTTTTCTCAATTTAATTTTTCCATGCAGAAAAGCTGGAAAAGAAAATACAACAGCAGAATTAACTGAAGAAATTAACAAGTGGCGTCTCCTCTATGAAGAACTATCTAATAAAACAAAACCTTTTCAGGTTTGTCAGTTAGAAGTAAACTTACTTGTGTTTATTTTAGGGATTCACTTTGTTCCCTATTATAGTGAGGACAGTGACTTGGGTTTTCTGCAAGATCATTTTGCTCTGCCCTTACAGTGCCAATTTAGCTCACTTTTAAAGGTTTATACATTTTATTAAATTATTATGCATAATTTTTTCCCACATTATTGAAGTATAATTGACAAATTTAATTGACATAATTTTTTCAATGGACCCTTTGTGGTTTAAAAAAAAAACTTTGTAATGAGGAACTTAAAAGTTTGGCTCAGAGGGCTTGCCTGGTATGAGCTTTTGATAATTAACCTATTTTAATTTGTGATATGACTTATTGAAAATACTCATTGTTTCTCAATATACTGATCTTTTAAAAGAAAAAAGAATAAATGCTGATTTTGAAACTTAGGTAGAAGTACAGTATTGGTTATAATGTGGTGATCTAACTGATACAGATAAAACTGGCCAGCTGGCTTTTTTACCTTGTTTCTTTTCCTCTGTTTTAATGATATTTAAAATGAAAAATACAAAGTTTAAAAGATTTTCGTAGAGAATCTATGGAGAGCCCTGAGAATACGTAAACATACCTTGTTTTTATTTGTGTTTTTAATTTTCTTTAGTGTTTATGGTTTATATGAAACTAGTAAGATCAAACTGTTTTAAGTCTTAACTTTATTTAAAAAATCTTTTTCAGCTACAACTAGATGCTTTTGAAGCAGAAAAACAGGCATTGTTGAATGAACATGGTGCAGCTCAGGAACAGCTAAATAAAATAAGAGATTCATATGCTAAATTATTGGGTCATCAGAATTTGAAACAAAAAATCAAGCATGTTGTGAAGTTGAAAGATGAAAATAGCCAACTCAAATCGGTTTGTAAAATGACTTTTCATTTTATTAAAGATATTGGAGTGGGGGTTATTCTAACTATAATACTTAAATAAAATGAAAATCTTTGGTATCAGAAAAAAATAACAGTTTATAGAGGAAAATTGAGCGTAAGTGATTTAGTGGATTTATATTAGAGTATTGACCAGATGAGCGTTCAATGTTCTAAAGTTTTCTAGCTACCTTCTTAATATATTGAAAATTACTAGAGTAATTGGATGAATTCATTAAACTTTACATATCTATTTCCATTTGCAAAACTGCAAACTCCTTGATGTAAAACCATAAAGAGAAGCAGTGTTAAAAACTATTTGGGCATTTAAATTTTTTAACATATGTATTGAGATATAATTGACATCCCATACAATCCACCCATTGAAAGTGGACAATTCAGTGTTTTTTAGTATACTCACAGATATGTGCAACCATCACCATAGTCAATTTTAGGACATTTTCATCACCTCAAAATGAAACCCTGTTATCCTTTTCCTAACACTCTCCTATCTCCTCACTCCACCCCACCCTTCAGCCCTAAGCAACCACTAATATACTTTCTGTCTCTGTTGATTTCCCTGTTGTAGACCTGACGTATTCATGGATTCAAATAATGTGGCCTTTTGTTACTGGCTTCTTTCAGTCAATTAGCATAATATTTTCAAGATTCACTTGTGTTGTAGCATGGAGAGTACTTTATTTTTTTTAATAGCCTAATAATTCATTATGTGGGTATACCACATTTTATTTATTCGTTTGTCAGTTGATAAACACTTGTTTGCACATTTTTGGCTATTATGAATAATTATACCATAAACATTCATGTACAAGTTTTTGTATGGACATTTGTTTTTATTTCCCTGGGAAATAATAGGAGAGAAATTGCCAGATCATTTGATAACTCTACTTTTAATCATTTCAGGAAGTATCAGACTATATTCAGATGAAATCGGGTGCATTCAGGGTGGTATGCCATAGAAAGGTCAGACTGTATTCAAAAGTGGCTCATACCAATCTATATTCTACAGGCAGTGTACGAGGGTTCCAATTTCTCCACATCCTTACCAAGGATGTTATTATCTGACGACTTCTTTATCCTAGCCATTGTAGTGGGTATGAGGTGGTATCTCATTGTGGCTTAACTTGCATTTTCTTAATTGGTAATGATATTGGTCATCTTTTCATGTGCTTACTGGCCATTTGTATATCTTCATGAAAGAAATGTCTGTTCATACTCTGCTCGTTGTTAAATTGGATTATTAGTCTTTTTATTATTGTGAGAATTCTTCATCTATTCTGGACACAAGTCTCTTATGTATTATTTGCAAATAACTTCTCCCATTCTGTGCATTGCCTTTTCACTTTCTTGATGATGTCCTTTGACCCAAAAAACTTTTATGAAGTCCAGTGTGTCTATTTTTTTGTTTGTTTGTTCCTTGGTATCTATCTCCTCTGCCAAATTCAAGGTCAGGAAGATTTACCCCTCTGTTTTCTTCTAAGAGGTTTATAGTTTTAGCTCTTACATTTAGATTATTGATTGATTTTGAGTTAATTTTTGTATGTGGTGTGAGGGAAGGGTCCAGCTTCATTCTTTAGCATGTGGACATGCAATAGTCCCCACACTATTTTTTAAAGAGAATATTCTTGCCTCCAGTTAATGGAGTTAGCATCCAGTTAAAAAATCATTTAGACTGTACATGTATGGATTTATTTATAGACTCTCAACTGTCTTCCACTGATGTATACATCTATCCTTGTGCCACCACACTGTCTTGATTACTGTTGTTTTGTAGTAAGTTTTGAAATCAGGAAGCATGAGTCCTCTTTGTATTTTTCAATATGGTTTTGTCTATTCTGGACCTCTTGCAATTCTATATTAATTTTGGAATCAGTTTTTCTACAAAGAAACCAGCTGGGATTCTGATGGGAATTGAATTGAATCTATAGATCAGTTTGGGACATATTATTATTATCTTCACTAGGTTAAGTCTTCTAATATATGAATGTGGGATATTTTTCTAATTATTTAGATCTCATTTAATTTCTTTCAACAATCTTTTATAGTTTTCAGAGTATAAGTTTTCCACTTCTTTTGTTAAATTTATTACTATTTTATTCTTTTTGATGTTTTGTAAATGAAATTGTTAATTTCATTTTTGGATTGTTCATTGCAAGTGTATAGAAATACAATTGATTTTAATATATTTATCTTGTATCCTGCACCCTTGCCAAACTCATTTTAGTTCTAATAGTTTTTTAGTGGATTCCTTAGGATGTTCTTATAGATCATGTCTTTTGCAAATAGAGATAGTTTTACTTATTTTCCAGTCTGGATGCCTTTTATTTCTTTTTCTTGTCTAATATCTCTGGCTAAAACCTGTAGTATAATACAATGTTGAAGTTAGAAGTAATGAAAATGGATGGACAGCCTTGCTTTGTTCCTGATCTAGGGGGAAAGTATTCAGTCTTTCTCCATGATATACGATGTTAGCTATATGATGTATGTAGTGTGACATTATTAGATGTTGATTTGTCGGCCAGCCATGGTGGCTTACGCCTGTAATCCCCACGCTCTGGGAGGCCAAGGCAAGTAGATCACCTGAGGTCAGGAGTTTGAGACCAGCCTGGCCAACATGGTGAAACCTCATCTCTACTAAAAATACAAAAGTTAGCTAGGTGTGGTGGTGGGCGCCTGTAATCCCGGCTACTTGGGTAGGAGAATCGCTTGAACCTAGAAGACAGAGGTTGCAGTGAACCAAAATGGAGCCATTGAGCCTGGGAGACAACAGCGAAACTCCATCTCAAAAAAACAAAGATGTTGATTTGTCATAGATGCTCTTTATCAAGTTGAGGAAGTTCCCTTCTGTTTCCTAGTTTGTTGAGCGTTTTTATATGAAAGGGTGATGAATTATATCAAGTGCTTCTTCTATTTCTATTGAGATTATCATGTAATTTGTTTTTTATTCTGTTGATATGATGTATTTTATTAATTGATTTTTCGATGTTAATCTAACCTTCTGAGGTAAATCCCACTTGGTTATGGCATATTAATTATTTTTATATGTTGCTGAGGGGGTTTTTTTCGGTCATATTCCTAAGAGATACTAGTCTATAGGTTTTCTTTGCTTTGTTTTTGTTTTTTTAATGTCTCTGTCTCATTTTGGTATCAGGGTAATGGTGACATCATAAAATGAGTTGAGAAATGTTCCCTCTTTTCTATATAAAATGGTTTTTGAATAATTGGTATTAATTCTTCATTGAATGTGTGGTAGAATTTATTGGTGAAGCCATCTGGACCTTGGCTTTTCTTGTGAATATTTTTTGATTACTAATTCAATATCATTACTTGATATAGGCTTATTCAGATTATCTCTTCTTGAGTCGATTTTCTTCTTGAGTAGTTTATGTCTTTCTATAAATGTGTCTAATTTGTTGGTATATAATTGTTCATAGTATTCCTTTATAATCTTTTTTTTTATTTCTGTAAGGTCAATAGTAATGGCTCCTCTTTATTTCTGATTCTAGTAATTTGAGTCTGTTTTTTGTAAGTTTCTTTCTTTTTTTAAATTTTTAGTAGAGAAAGAACTTTATTTTTTTGTTGGGTTTTTGGGTTTTTTAGAGACAGGATCTCACTCTGTCACCAGGCTGGAGTGCAGTGATGCAATCACGGCTCACTGCAGCCTCAACCTCCCTGGGCTCAGGTGATCCTCCCACCTCAGCCTCCCAAGTAGCTGGGACTACAGGCATGCACCACCACACCTGGCTAATTTTTCTACTTTTTGTAGAGACGGAGTTTTGCCATGTTGCCCAGGCTGGTCTGGAGCTCCTGGATTCAAGGAATCTACCAGCTTTGGCCTCTCAAAGTGCTGGGATTATAGGCTTGAGCCACTGCACCTGGCCAAGAACTTTTCTTTTTTATAATTTCATCTTCTATTTTAGATGTGGGGATACATATGCAGATTTGTTATATGGGTGCATTGCATGATACTGAGGTTTAGGGTATGACAGGTCCCATCACCCACGTAGTAAGGATAGTACTCAATAAGTGGTTTTTCAGCCCTTGTTTAATGGCTGAAAAATCCAACATCCGATTACTCTCAGACATTTTTTCTCCTTTTGTCCAAATGTATAGGTTACACTTTTCTGTTTATTGGCATACCTTGTAATTTTTCACTGGAAAGTAAATTTTTAGATCATATATTGTAGCATTTCTAGGTACAGCTCCCCCTCCTTTTGGGGTTTTTTATTTGCTTGTTTGCTTAATGAGTGACTCAATTATTTTAGTGAAACCTGTCCCACTACCTCCCCAAATCCCAACAGTGTTGTGCCTCTGATGTTGCTGTTCAGGGAGGTACAGTTTTAGTATGCCCACAATTACCCTGGGATGACACTTGCTTTGGTAGGGCTGACTTCCTCTCTTTCCATGAACATAGTGGCTGTAAACTCCAGTAGATGCTGGCTCCTTGGTTTATTATTTGCAACAGTGCCTTAGAGCATAAATTGCTCTATAAACTAATCCAGTCAAATTCTGGCTCCTTTGTAGGGATTGCATCTGAGGGCAGTGCTGGGTATTTATTCTGACTACAGAAGGGCTCGTCCCAGCTGTCTTATTCCCTAGTTTTCTCCTGCAAATGAACTAGTCTACTGTTCAGCCTATATCTTAAATCTCCTCCCAATTCTCTCTGACTATAACCACCACTGTTCTTTAATGGTTCCCCAACCTTTTTGGCACCAGAGACCAATTTTGTGGAAGGCAGTTTTTCCACAGACCGGATCACCCAGCTCGTGATGGGTTGATGTGGATGGTTTCAGGATTAAAGTGTTCCACTTCAGATCATGAGGCATTAGATTCCTATAAGGAGCATGCAACCTAGATCCCTCACATGTGCAGTTCACAATAGGGTTCACACTGCTGTAAGAATCTAATGCCACAGCTGATCTGACAAGACGGGGAGCTCAGTGGGTAATGCTTATGCTTCCTGGCTCACCACTTACCTCCTGCTCTGCAGCCGGGTTCCTAACAGGCCATGGATGGGTATCGGTCTGTAGCCCGGAGGTTGGGGACCCCTGCTTTAGAGCACCCTTAGGCTTCAGCTTCTCCAAGCTCTGTTGCAGGTGAAGTCAGTTCCTTTGAAAAGAAATGCGGAGCTACCTGTTCTATGGCCTTCTTGTCTTTTCCACCCTCCTTTCCCCCTCCCCCGACAATATCCCTGAGCCAGGACTAGCGCTGAAATTGGGGACAATGGCAGTTTTCTCTCTGAGTGACATCCTCTGCCCTAGGAGCTGAGTTTTCAGTGGACTTTTGGGGAGGAGATGAGGAATAGCCTCAGGCCCTCTTGACTCACCTCCTGGTGTACAACCATCCCCCTCATGAGCCAGAGAAAGAGTAATCGGGGCCCAGCATTTTCAACACACTGTGCCCAAGGTGAGCCCCTGTCCCATGAATGGGGCTGAGTGGAGGAAGGGATCCCCCACCTCACAGTTGCATTTGTCCAGGATATAACGGCAGCCACAGGGAGCTGGGGACAAGATGAGAAACTGATGTCCTGGTCCTCCTGGGAGGGAAGCTTCTGACTTGAAGTTGGGGGAAAAGAGGGCCCTGTGCTTTTGGCTGTAGCCGTCTGGCATGGGCTTTGCCTTGCTAAGCTGGGAGTGGGAAAAGGGGAAGGAGTTTTGGCTTAAATACTGCAGACTCTCATCTTTTTCACCAAATTTTTGCAGATTTTCTTGAATAGATGTTTCTTCATTTGCTGTTTTTCCCGTAGGTCAATTTTCAGAGGGTTTAACTGGTTAACATTTTATAACTTTTAGTTTCACTAGGGAGCAGGTCAGCAGAGCTTTCATGCTGTCATGCCAGAAGTCCATCTCAGCAATTACTTTTGAGTTGAACTTTTATCAGAAAAATAGCTTTGTAGCTGTAGAGGGGCAAGGACATTTAAAAGACTGTATCTCCTTTGTCACAGCTGTTTCAAGTCATTTTGTAATTCAGTCTTAAAGCCTGTCTAGTAGTGATTTTTGCCGTTGAGTGTGATAATACATAAACAACTTTGGAATTTGCCCACAACATTGGTAACACATTTCACTGACATAATCTTTAATAATTGTTTATTACCTATTTTTTTTTTTTACCTAGGAAGTATCAAAACTCCGCTGTCAGCTTGCTAAAAAAAAACAAAGTGAGACAAAACTTCAAGAGGAATTGAATAAAGTCCTAGGTATCAAACACTTTGATCCTTCAAAGGCTTTTCATCATGAAAGTAAAGAAAATTTTGCCCTGAAAACCCCATTAAAAGAAGGTAAGACATGAATAAATGTATAAAAGTGTCCTCTTCCTTTGGATTTGCTTTTACAGCATTTAGCAAGTCATCCATTTTATGAACTGTGAAAATTTGTTGACACCTTCTGATAAAAGCAATTCTTACTGAGATTGTTGTATACAATGACTGTTTTTATCCTCCTTTCTGTATACCTGGATTCTGCCTGTTCTTCAAGGCTGGATCAAATTATATCTTCCTTGAAGCTTTGCATGACTATTTTGTCCCTGTCCAAACACCCCAAATTACTCCCTCTATGATACCCTTAGCATTTTAACCTAAATGTCTCTTAGGTCCTTAATCATTTTCTAATTTGTAGTTTTAGAGAAGTAAGTTTCTTATTTCTTGACTGTGAATGTTTGTCATTCACAATAAATTAAAATTGGTTGAAATGATACATCTAAAAATTATCTTACAGAATATATTGCTTCATCTGCCTTAGAGAAGAGACAAGGCCTGTTTTTAGTTTATAATGATTGATAAATTCGTTTTAATCTAGATTACTAATACTTCTTTTCAATAATCCTTCTAGGCAATACAAACTGTTACCGAACTCCTATGGAGTGTCAAGAATCATGGAAGTAAACATCCAAAAAACCTGTTGAAGATTATTTCATTGGTATTGTTGTTATTGATGTTGTTGTTACTATGTTTGACATGGGTATTTTATAATGTTATATTTCATTTTAACTGCCAATCCTTAAATATGTGAAAGGAACATTTGTTACCAAAGTGTCTTTTGACCTTTTATTTTTTCTTGCAAATACCTCCTCCCTAATGCTCACCTTTATCACCTCATTCTGAACCCTTTCGCTAGCTTTCCATCCTACAATGCATCTCATCAACTCCATCTTCCTTTAAAAGTCAGTATCATATTATTATCCTCCTGTTCTGAAACCTTAGTTTCAAGAGTCTAATCCCCAGATTTTTCAGCTTGATCCTGGAGGTCTTTTCTAGTCTGAGCTTCTTTAGCAAGGCTAAAACACCTTGGCTTATTATTGCCTCTACTTTGATTCTGATAATGCTCACTTGGTCCTACCTATTATCCTTCTACTTGTCCAGTTCAAATAAGAAATAAGGACAAGCCTAACTTCATAGAAACCTCTCTATTTTTAATCAGTTTTTTAATAATTTACAGGTTCTTAGGCTCCATCCTATTTGTATGAAATTATAATCTGTGGATTGGCCTTTAAGCCTGCATTCTTAACAAACTCTTCAGTTAATTCTTAGATACACTAAAAATCTGAGAAACTCTGCATGCAACTATTTCTTTAGAGTTTGTCATATACTGCTTGTCATCTGCATGTCTACTCAGCATTTGATTAACATTTGTGTAATATGAAATAAAATTACACAGTAAGTCATTTAACCAATTAATTTTTCAATTTGTATTTTATGAAGTTACATTCATGCTTCTATGTAAGATGTATTTATCATCTCTACCCTACCCACACCACCTTGTCCCCAGAATCACAAAAGATACTGTTTAGAAAGTGGTAAATCTCTCTCTAAAATGCCTGTTTTGCACATATCATTTGTAAGATATTTATAAGCTACCTTTTTTATAATATGTTCTCACTGATGGCCCAACAGGGACTATCAGTCAGAATTGATTTTTATAATTATTTTATTAGATCTTAATACATGCTTGATTTTAAAATACAGTTTTTAAAATTAAGTTCAGAAGAAATGTAGAAATTAGAAAAATTATCTAATAAAATAAAATGGTTTAATGGGCTGGGACCAGTGGCTCATGCCTGTAATCCCAACACTTTGGGAGGCTGAGGCGGGAGGAATTCAAGACCAGCCTGAGCAACATAGTGATACCTCATCTCTAAAACATATATAAATAAAAAAATGCTTCAGGACTTCTACTTTTAGCCAAGATGGGGTAAGAAGATGAACAACCAGGTGCACTGCCCGAAGTTCTGCCCACTGGGAGGATTTCTCTTTACTACTATCCTTCAGGGATGTCCCAGAGAAGGGCTGGCGTACTGTAGCTATCCACTTTCAAGTGATGCCTACATATCACACTGAACCATCTATAAACTAGGCCCATGTTGTTTCTTCCTGTCAACTCATCATAGGGAACTCTCCATGAGCTTGGGAGAAAAAAGGCAAGGTAGCAGGAACAGGGACCATGGGCATTTGGGTCACTTCTTCATGTAACTTGCTTTTGCCTTCAGGTACTGCCTGGGCCCAGTCACACACATAACTTGTTCTTTGATGATGTACTCCTGCTGTCCACACCCAGCGGCATTATGGCTTGTGGGTCAGATAACACCCAGCTCATGATGGGCAGCTCAGGTTGCATGGTAACTTAATTGACCATGGTAAGCATTCAGTCCCTTACTGAAGCCCAGCAGTAGGCCCAGAGCTGTTTCTCAAAAGAGTAGTTATCTGCATAGGATAACAGGTCTTTCTTCAGAATACTAAGGATCTGCACTGAGATTCATCTATATGGGCCTGCCAAAGGTTCCAACAGCATCTCTATCTGCCACTGACACTTCAAATACCATTGGATCTGCAAGTTCATATGTCCCAAGCAACAAAGCAGCTTACATAATAGCCTGGACCTATTGTAGAACCTTTTCCTATTCTGAGTCCTACTCCAAACTAGCAGTCCTACTCCAAACTAGCAGTCTTACTCCAAACTAGCAGCTTTTCAAGTCACTCAGTAAATGGGCTGGAGTAACAAACTCAAATGAGGAAACGTCTCCAAAATCCAGAGGCCTGCCACATGTCATGCCTCTTCTGGCTGTAGGAGGGGGCAGATGCAGAAACTTACCTTAGAAGAGGTATCTCAACATGCCTCATACCACTGGACCCCGAGAAATTTTACTGACACATGAGAAAGCCTTTGAATTTTTGTTGGATTTACTTCCCACTTCTGACATGCAAATGTCTTACCAATAGGTCTGGAGTAGTTGCTACGTCTCACTCATTAGGTCCAGTGAGCATAATGTCATCAATGTAATGGGCCAATGTGATGTGGAAAGAAAAGGCAATCAAGATTCCTGTGAACAAAATTAGGACAGGGCTGGTGAGTTGATATACCCTGAGGTAGGACATGAAGATGCATTTCTAGCCTTGCCAGCTAAAAGCAAACAGCTTCTGGTTGGCATTATAGACAGGGATGGAGAAAAAGGCATTTGCCAGATCATACCAGGTAGCTGCATACCAGGAACCAGAGGTTGTGTTAATTTGCTCAAGCAATACATCTGGTACAGCAGCTGCAATTGGAGTCACCACCTAGTTAGGTGTGTGATAATCCACTGTTTTTCTCCAAGATCCATCTGTCTTCTGCTCAGGCTAAACAGGCGAGTTGAATGGAGATCTGGTAGGAATCACCACCCTGCCTTCCTTCAAGTACTTATGGTGGCACTAATCTCTTCAGTCCCTGTAGGAATTGAGCATTGCTTTTGGTTTACTATTTTCCTAAGTACAGATAGTTCTAGTGGCTTCTACTTGGCCTTTTCCACCATAATAGCCCTCACTCCATAGGTAAGGAAACCAATGTGTGGATTCTGTCAGCTGCTGACTGTATTCTAATTATACATTCTAGAACTGGGGGATAACCACAGGATAGGTTCAGGAATTCACTGGGCCTATTGTGAGATGGAACTAAGCTAAAACTCTGTTGATCACCTGACCTCCATAAGCTGCTACCCTGACAGTAGCACTTTGGATCTCCTGAAATTAGTGTCACTTCAGAGAGCCAGTGTCTACTAGTTCACAAAAGATCTGATTATTCCCTTTTTTTAATGCACAGATACGTTGGTAAAAGGCTGTACGTCCCTTTGCGGAGGACTAGGAGAAAGACTAACAGTATAAACATTTGGTTATGAACCAGGGTCCCCTTGAGGTCCTCCCCTTTAATCGAAGGGTTTTGGGCTCTATAAAGTGGCTCAAGTCTGGGAATTAAGGGACCACAATTGTGTTTTTATGATTCAAGTTCAATTTTTGTCACTTGACTTAGAAGTTTTCTGCTTATACAGATCAAGTAAGACTTTAGTAGTTTCCTATCTATTTCACTTCTAGGAAAACCATAATCAACTAGCCAAAGCATAGGTCTACACAAGTCAGATTATTCTGATTGTTCCTTTGGCTCTGTCACTATGATAACCACTTCACCTTGCCTTTGGTGGTTGAGTCCCATTACTTGACCCTTGCCACCCTGGGATCCTTTACTTCCATTATATTTAGGTTTTCCAGTTCAGTGACTGCAGTGAGCTCTGGCCTACAGAGAAGAGCCATTAGAGTTCTGAAAAACATGCTGGAGCTCTCCTCGCAAATTTATTTCTCATAGTATTGGTGAAAGGTATGCTTTCTTGACCTTCCCAGTGTGGATGAGTAGTTCTTGAGTGAAAAATCTACTCTAATTTCCCAATATTCCTAAACCTTTTAATCCCATCCTTTAGATGAAACCAAGGCATGTCCAGCACTTCCAATTCATCTTTTCCATGTTTCAGTAAGCCAATCAAACTGTGAGCACCCTTTCTAACTCCCCAAGCTGCAATGTTAAATGCAGAATCTTTGCTTAGTGAGCCCATGTCAATAAATTTGACCTGATCCAACTTTATGTTCCTTCCATCATTTTCCGACACCTTTATTATCCATTCCGACATATGTTCCCAGATTTTTGTCTGTATAAATTAGAGACTTTCAGTGACTCTTTGGATTATAGCACATCTCTTCATGGGTAACACTTTGTTCCTGTCTAGTTTCAGGTCTAGAAGCAAAGAAGGGTGGTGGAAGTGGGTCTGAAGGAGAATCGACATTGCCTTGCATATCAACTGCCTCAAAGGAGGCCATTACAATTTCCTCAGGCAATGCAGTGTTAATCATCACAGACAGGTTGGAGGGTGCTATCACTGGAAATAGAGAAGCTGCTTCCACTGGGGTTGAGAAGCCTCTTCACTAGCAAAGAAGACTCATCAGAATTTAGGGGCTTAGTGTCCCCAGCTTCATCAAAGTCTTCCCATATGTCCCAATCCTAATTTACAGAATCCCATTTTTTTTCAGTAAGTGCCCTCATTTTAACAATAGTCACTCTGCAATGCTGGAATTCTAATTTGTGTTGTAATTCAGCCAGTTACAGGATGAGATGCTGTGTTTCATTTTCAACAGTCTCAGCTCTGGGGCTACAGGAGATAGGGTTTTCTTCAGGGTGCACATAGAAGCTTTCAGATTATTTATGGAGCACTTGAGCTAGGAATAAAAATCCCTACACTCACCTTTTTTTGCACCACTTTATCCAGTGACATTAGAAATAACCAACTGTCCTCATTATACTCATTATGAGGCAGAATAGGTAGTCAAGGAAGTAAACATGCCCTTGGTATGCAGCAACTGTGGCTTACTGTACCACACACTTCAACAAAATAAGCCCCAGCGTTCACACTGTAGTCAAGCTAATTCAAGCAAAGCTATCTTCAGTAGGAAATTTCCCCATAGACAGCATATACATTCTGATTTTACCTATCCTCAGCCTGACCCTTTGCTCATTATAATAGTAAAAAACCTACCACTGGGTGGAGATTTAAGATGCTAATGAGACATGCGATGTATGAACAAGCATGTACAGCTACTGCTCTTGTGCACCCAGAGGACCACCCAGAACATGCTTACTAGTAACACCTCTTCCCACCCCCTTATGATTAATCACGTAAGACTCCCAGAAAGGGAGTCTCCCTAGTGCCAGTCTTTGTGATGTCATCCTTACCAGCGGCCTGTACTGAATCCTCTCTCTAAGGATGTACTATCTATTGTGCACTTAACTTTCAAAATATTCTTTCTCCTTTGCAATGAATTGCTTAATGCTGCAACGTCTTCACTCTGCCTCTTAAGTTCTTTTAGACTAAGAAGACAAGAACAAAGGTTTCATAACAGCCATCAACAATCAGTTTTCCAAAAATCCAAAAAAAAAAAACAAATCATATACATAGTTAGCCAGCTCCTTGCCTCTTATAACTGGTTGATTAGAAGGGGCCAATGCAATTATTTTGTGTATTTCTATTGCCAGATCATGCTATGCACTCAGTGCTCACTTTACTAACTGGAAAGAATCATTAACATATTTAATAAGATCAGAGTACCAACTCCAAAAACCCTGGAACCATCAGGAAACTCATCCTTAACATTCTGTCCCTCTAGAACAACTCTTGGTACCAAAATCTGTATTAGTCACAGTTCTCCAGAGAAACAGAACCAGTAAGAGATACATAGAAAAGTTGATTTACTATGAGGAAATGGCTGACATGATTATGAAGGCTGAGAAGGCTTGCATCCTGCCATCTGCAGGCTGGAGACCCAGGAAAGCAGGTGTTGTTCAGTACAAGCTTGAAAGCCTGAGAACCATCATAGCAGAGGGTGTAAGTCTCAGTCCAAAGTCAGCAAAAGACTGATGTTCCAGCTCAAACAGTCAGGAAGAAGGGATTAATTCTCCCTTTGTTTTTTGTTCTACTCAGCCCTCGATGGACCCTCAATCAGCTTTAGCGCATCCACTAATTCAAATATTAACCTCATTCAGAAACACCCTCACAGACAGCCCCTGAAGCAGTGCCCGTGGTCAACCTATGATCTAGTCAAGTTGACATATAAAATTAAACATCACAATTAAACATCACTGGGTTTGGGAACTGAACACCCTGTCTAGTCTAACTCATGCCCTATTTATCTACAATAACTTTTAACCTTGAATGCTTGTTCGTGTTTCACACTTGACAAGAGAGGACAGAGGTCAGGATGCCCTGCCTCCTTCCTCAGTATCATTCTTTCAGATTCTCTTCTTGCTGCTGTTCATGACTTCTATGTGAACACCCCCTAAAACAGGGTGAGAAGGATGACAGAGGTGGTGAAAATATGAAACTAGGCCCCAGAACCTATTTGCGGGTGAAGGTGGACCACAAGACATCTATCCTTATGAAGGTTTTACTTGAGACTCCAACTCTAGCTTATTCATTAGTTCTTTAAATTAGGAGTCATCTAAGCTCCGATCACAAGGCAAATTTTGACAAATAGATTTTCCAGAAACTGTTACAACAAAGAGGGTGGGGTCAATACCTTGTCTCTTCATCTCTAGCCACAATAACATTCATCCATTTTCCAACCTGTTGTCTCTTCATCCATTAGGACTTTGTAGTTTTCAAGAAAAAGAGTGAAAGCCAACCTAATTGTCTTTAACAAGTGAATAATTATATATACATAGCCCACTGATTTGAATTGTTTAAAATCAATTCTCTTTTCTGGGAGAAACAATTTTAAAAAGTATTATCTTCATGTATTTACACACTTAAGAATTCAGTGGTCTGAGGATAAAATAAATTCACCTGTAAGTCATGCTTTTGATATTGATTATACTGCATTTCATTTATTCATTCATTTATATATTCAAAAATATTTATGAAATATTCATCCTGTGCCAGGGACTGAATTTGGTGCTGATACACAGAGGAGAACAAGACTTTGCCCCTTACGTTTTTAAGTGAAAGATGATAGATGTGAAGTAAATAATGGTCACACACACTTTTTTAATGCTAAAAAATAAAGGTATAGGATACTGTGAGAGAGGAAAACATAAGAGTCTAATTAAGATTGGGGTGTATACTATTTGAGGAGAAGGGCGGACAAGGAAGGTAGAGTCAAAGATGCAGCACAGATCCTGCAGGGTCTTGTAGATGGGAAGTTACTGAAAGGTTGCAAGCAAGTGGTAAAATAACCTGATCTGTCTTTAAAGGATTATTCAGCCTGTGGTAGTGCAGGCAGATGTCTGGATATGCCCAAAGTGAAAGCCAAAGTAAGTCTTTCCAGTGGCCCTAATGGCCCTAACAGATCTACAATCTCACACTTCCACTCGCTTCCCTCTTTGGCTTTTTTCCTTCTCCTTCTCCTTCTCCTTTTATTTATTATTTATTTATTTATTTATTTATTTATTTATTTGAGACAGGGTCTTGCTCTGTCACCCAGACCGAAGTGTAGTGGTACACTTCTCGGCTCACTGCAGCCTCAATATCCCAAGCTCAAGTGATCCTCCCACTTCAGCCTCCCAAGCAGCTGGGACTACAGCTATGTGCCACTATGCTCGGCTAATTTTTTTGCATTTTTTTTTTTTATAAAAATGGGGTTTCATCATGTTGCCCAGGCTGGTCTCAATCTCCTGGGCTCAAGCAATCTACATGCCTCAGCCTCCCAAAGTGTTGGGATTACAGGTGTGAGCCACCTGGCCCAGCTTTCCCTATTTTATTCTTTTTAGCCACACTGGACTCCTTGCAGATGCTTGAGCACATCAGGCTGAGTAGGCCTATCTTCTGTGCACTTGATTCATCTGCCTGTAATGTTCTCTTATCATATATTCTTGAAACCACTGAAGGGAGGAAGCTCCTTGGACCTGCTCTCTGGGAAACTGTGTGATGCAGAGATCTGGCTGACTTCTCTGATGTATAGCCTGAGTAGGAAGTAAAAACTTTCTAAGGTTGATCACGGTCTTGGATTTGTTACCTTAGTGTAAAACTAGCCTATCTTGACTAATAAATACCATAGTTAACAAATACTGATTTTTAATAAAATATTAATTTTTAATAAAAAGCTTTAGTCTTTAGATATTTTTGAATCTGTTAATTTAAAATATTGTCAAGTTTAATTTTCATTTTCTTGACTACTGGTAAGTTCCAGCATGCTGTCCTATGTGTTTTTGCCTTTTGACTTTTATTAACAATGAATTGCTTTTTACATTTGATCTTATTTTCCTTCAGTTTGTCTTTTGGCTTTGTTAATTATCATTATTGCTGTTGTGCAGCTTTTTACAAAAATCTATGCAGTTTAATTTATTGATATTTTCCCTTTTGGTTTCTAAATGGCATAATATGGTTATAAAAGATTTCCTCACGTCAAGATTATTTTATATATACTCTTCTAATGCTTTTGTTCCACTTTTTTAGTTCAACTTTTTTTAACCATGATAAATGAAACAATAATAGTTCAACTTTTTAAATTTGTAAAGTACTTATTCTAGTATGAGTGAATTAGAATCCAGCCTTATTTTTTTTCAGTTTCCACAGAAAGCATTGACAGCCTTATTTTTTTAATAATCCGTTTTAAATTTACTACCTTTAATCCCTAATAAATTTTCATATGCATATTTGAATCTAGCTGAGTTAATTAGTGTAATAGTATCTTTCAGACAAACCTGGGAGGTTAAGAGGAAGATTAGGTTTGGGAGACAAGATGACGATAAATTAATTTAATCTATTTTAGAATTTCACATAAGTAAAATCATACTCTTTTGTATCTAGTTTCTTTTACTCATCATAATGACTTTGAGATTCATTTACATAGTTCATTTCTTTGTATAGCTAAGTAATATTCCACAGTATAGATACACTACTATTTGTTTACCCATTCATCTGCTGATGGATGTTTATGTTTCCAGTTTTTATCTGTTTTGAATTAAGCTGCTATGAATATTCTTATGTGAGTCTTTATAAATATATGTTTTATTTCTCTTGGGTAAGCATCTAGAAGTAGAATTACTGGGTCATGGAATAATGGAATAGGTGTTTTTTTTTTTTTTTTTTTTTTTTTTTTTTTTTGAGATGGAGTCTCTCTCTGTCCCCCAGGCTCGAGTGCGGTGGCACGATCTCGGCTCACTGCAACCTACGCCTCCCGGGTTCAAGCGATTCTCCTGCCTCAGCCTCCTGAGATTACAGGCGCACGCCACCTGGGATTACAGGCGCATGCCACCACACCCACTAATTTTTGTATTTTTTTCAGTAGAGACGGGGTTTCTCCATGTTGGTCAGGCTGGTCTCGCACTCCTGACCTCGTGATCCACCTGTCCCAGCCTCCCTCGTGATCCACCTGTCCCGGCCTCCCAAAGTGCTGGGATTACAGGCCTGAGCCACTGCGCCTGGCCAGAATAGGTGTATGTTTAACTTTATTTTATTTTATTTTCTTCCTTCTTTTTTCTTATTGTTCTTATTTCACTGAGGCATACATGTAACTTTATAAAAACTGCCAAACAGTTTTCTAAAGTGGTTGTATCATTTTATACTCCCTCTAGCAATAAAAGAGCATTCTAGTTATTCAAAATGCTTGTTAGTGAAGGAGTTGAGAATATACTACCCCAAAATATGCCACACTGGCATTTTGACTATTTTAAGTTAAAGACACTTAAAAAACAGCAGGCACAAGAAGATCACTGTGACCTTTCTTCTGTTTCTTAAAAGCAGATGAAATTCCCACATGAATGATGCCCTCCCATATTACAAGTAAAGTAACATTCCTATCACCAAAGACAAGAAGTTAATGCCAAGATAATTCTGTACCAACCTTATTAAAATAACTGATCTTCTAGCCTCAAAAATTTAGTTACTTTTTCACTATTTAGGATTTTGTCTAATTTGGTATTTAATTGCAACTCTAACTCCATCTTTGGGTCTTCACTTCCTTTGGAAGGGCCCATGCCACATAAAGTTTGTATAAAATAAACTTGTATGTTGATCTACCTTAATTTAATTCTTAAGTCTAGCCAGAAAACCCTGAAAAGATAGAAGTAAAATTTGCCTCCCTTATATTATCATTTGATGCTTTCAGTCTTTAACTTTGGCCATTCTGTTAGGTATGTAATGGTATCTTGCTGTGTGTTTTAATTTGCTTTTCTAATGTTGAGCATCTTTTTATGTGCTTATCGGCTATTCTTATATCTTCCTTTTTAAAGTGCTGTCTGAGCTGGGCGCTGTGGCTCATGCCTATAATCCCAGCACCTTGGGAGGCTGAGGCAGGCAGATCACTTGAGGTCAGGAGTTCGAGATCAGCCTGACCAACATGGTGAAACCCCGTCTCTACTAAAAATACAAAAATTAGCCAGGCATGATGGCATACACTTGTAATCCTAGCTACTCAGGAGGCTGAGGCGGGAGAATGGCTTGAACCTGGGAGGCGGAGGTTGCAGTGAGCCGAGATCATGTCACTGCATTCCAGCCTGGGCAGCAGAGCGAGAGTCCGTCTTAAAAATAATCAATCAATAGTGTTGTATGGCAGATGCACCTGGCAGCAATAAGTTTAAGCATACCCCGAGAATACCCTGTGGTCTAAGAAGAATGTGTGCTTGGAGCTAAGGAATCCGGGAATGGCCAAGGCAAATGTTCACTTCTGTCTATGGAGGACATCTAAAGAATGTGTGCTTGGGGTCTGGAGCTAAGGAATCCAGGAATGGCCAAGGCGAGTATTAACTCCTTATCTATGGAGCTGCTTGGGAGGCTGAGGCTGTAGAATTACGTGCGGCCCAGGAGTTCGAGGCTGCAGTGAGCTGTGATGGCACCACTGCTCTCCAACCTGGGTGACAGAGGGAGACCCTGTCTTGAAATAATAAAAATAAATAAATTATGCCCAGTTAGCCACTTGGGATCCATCTTGAAGGACTGGCTTTTTCAGGTTCACATTTGTTCACAAATGCAAACACACACACAATTCTTCATAATTTATATTAAGAGATTTCTCTGAATGCCTCTTAGAGTTTACCATGCACTGTGTGCTCTAAATGAATATAACATTAAAAGTTAGATGATTTTTTTAGTTCAATTCGAATGGCAATTTTTGATGTTCTTAAATTGGTACAGAGCCATTAATTCAGAATAGCGGTGCAAAGCTCACTGAGCGCATTCATCACCCTGGAAAGTCTTCGAAAACAGATTACTGGGCTTCGCTCCCAGAGAATGATTTTGTTCCTTAGGTTCTGTGGTGCAGGCAGGTTTGGAAATCACTTATCTAGAAGTCCTTAATGCTTTGTGAAACTTAAGGCCACTCACTCCATCTACCATTTTCTCAGAGGGCAGCATAATATTAATGGAAATGACCCGTTGCATTTTACTTCTTGCGTGCTGTTACCACCACTGCCGTTTACTCTCCTTTGAAATAATTAAAAGCACTGGGAAGGGAAAGCACTGGAGAATTTTACTAAACATAATCTGTTGTAATAAGGTGTAACTAAATAAAATGATAGAAAACTGTGCCTTTTAGAACAGGAATCAACTGCACGATCTGTGTGCTTTCCAAAAGTGTGGCTCACTCTTCTTCTGCAAGAGAAAACTACAAGGAGTCTTGACAGGAAGTTGTTGGGTTTTTGTTTTTGTTTTTGTTAAGTAGTTAGTTCTACCAAATAGTTTTGCAAATAGACCCAGGCTTGACTGGCAATTAAACATGAAACTTCTCATTGGGTATTTTCGAGACTACCACGGGGAATCAGCTACCAGCTTACTGCCATGTGGAAAACTGCACGAGATTCCGGGATTGGAATCAAAATGCTAATTTAAAAGGTCAAGGGAAGCTGCGCCTCACGTTTTGGCGTGCCTGCGCTCTCTGCAGGCAGAAGCGAACAAAGACCCAGCAAGAGAAGGCAGAGGCTAAGACCCATCCCGTATCTGCTCTCCTGAAATAATTCTGGAGTCATGCCTGAAATGCCAGAGGACATGGAGCAGGTAAGAACTAGCAATTCAAGAAATGAAGAATTCTAGAGTAAGAGATGCTTTAAAAGCATTCCAGTGAACGCCTGCTAAAAACAGAATTGTTGTGTAAAGAAAATAGAAACGGGTGTCATTCATTTCCTTAAAACATAACCTCGGGACATGGAAGAATAAGCCAACTTTAGTTACTGACCTGGAGAACCAGGTTATGAAGGGCGCAGCTCAGTCTCATTAGCTGACAATAAAATGCAAGACAGAATTGCAGTTTCATTTACCATTTTAAATGCAATTATGTATATAAAGTTTCTACATAAATAAGGATTTTATCTGTAGTTGTGTGTTCCAGATGTTCTTTGTCTTTGTGTAAATTGAATCTGCTAACATAACTTTTAGTTTCAGGCTGCTCTCTTTAAATGTATAGACTTAG
The DNA here is from genome assembly GCF_006542625.1 of Nomascus leucogenys. Taxonomy (NCBI): domain Eukaryota; kingdom Metazoa; phylum Chordata; class Mammalia; order Primates; family Hylobatidae; genus Nomascus; species Nomascus leucogenys. The sequence continues at coordinate 15,284,002 of NC_044382.1, read as the reverse complement.
CCACCACACCAAGTTGTATATTGTCTATGTTAAGAATGGCGTTTGATTCGCATAGACCCTACCATCATTAAAGAAAATGATCAAAAACCATATCCAAACATATGCCCCTAGAACTGTACCCAACTTTTACGGGTAAGTATCAAGTCAGATTCTCAAAAGTAGCCGAGTTAAACTCTTTCTGTTCCTCAAGACCAGGCTGCTCTGAGAATCAGAATGCTAATTGCATATGCTTGCCCTTAAACCTTCTTCACGTTGAAGAATGAAGAATTAATTTTCTTTTCTCCCACAGAAAGCTAAGATTACATCACGTGTTGCGACTAGAAACTTTAAACCGAATTCCCAGTTTTTAAGAAAGGAGTAGTAACAAGATCTTGGCTGCTCCCCCGGCCCTCTTCCCGCCCTCTTCTTTGTTGTCCCGATTGTTTGTTTAGCGCTGGGGCAGTCCTCAAGGATTCCCTAAATGATGCCAAACTGATGAATAGTAATAGCCTGTGTTTTAAAAAAAAAAAATCAACATAAGAAACCTCAGGCTGTCTTCGATTACTGTTCTAGAGAAACTTTATGTTTACACGAATAAGGAAATGAGTTTTTGTTGGAGGTTGGGGAGGAAGGAAAGTCACGGTGTTCTGACGTGGAAAACTTCTTTAAAAGGCTGCTTAGTCTTTAGTTTGAAAATAAACCAAAAAGGATTAGGAGTTGGGGAAAGGCCCTAGGAAAAACCAAGCAGTGGTCACGTTTGTGGGCGACGTTTAGAGCTTGCTATCCTGGGCACACAAGAACCCTTGGAATGTTCGGTGCAAAGTTGGCAAATCCTACACGGCCTGTGCCAGGGTTTACTTTCTGCATAAATTTCACAGGCGTCCGGCCCGGCTGAGGACTTTTTGCGGTTTTTAACTGGAAGGGAAATAAGTCGGCATCAGCACTTAGGGCTGATTAACTTTTAAAAGGTGGTAGAACGCCCAGCCTTACATGCTGCTGCTTAAATTCTCGGTGCTTACCAAGGCTGGGCTCGTGTGGCCCAATCCTGCAATCCCCGAGGCGGTGTTTCTTAAAGGGTGGGCTTGATTCTGGTTAAACCCATTAAGTAGTCGGACCCCGGGCTCGTTTCTTGTTCTGTAATTATGGGTAAAGTCCAAGGATCTGCGTTTTGAAGAGGTACCTAAGTAGTTCATCTTCCTTCCCCCCACAACTTTTTATTTTTAATTAGTTAAAAATAGTTTTACATTTTTGAAATCTCACACATAGGTTTTTTCTTTTTTTAAGCATCCCAGGAAGACAAATGGCTCAGACGCCAACCCTTTTATTTTTATTCCTTGTCTTTTTCTAAATCCTTCAAAACCCCCACCTAGGGCTCTAGAGATGTGTCCATTATGCTCTACACACCTCCGCCCCTGCCCCCCATGACTTTAAAATGCTTTTTATTCTACTTTTTATATTGCTCAGTCGATCCTCATGCACTGCGCAGTCTGCAAACTTGAAACTCAAGGCGATCCAGTTCAATCTTTTCCCGAGTCAAGAAAAAAAGTAGAATAAAAAGCACACAAATAAAATCTCCGAAACAAAACCTGAATTCACTGCCTAAGGTCACGGCCTTTCTTTTGTGTGTCGCTTTAAGCATCGGCGCGTGGGCTGGGGGCGGACCGCGCGCACCCGCCCTCTTTCTGGGGCGTCGGCGGAGCGTGGCCAATCAACGGGCGCGGCTATGGCAGCGGAAGCCGGAAGCGGCGAGCGAGGTCGATCTGGGCCTAGGGAAGGCGGGCCGAGGGCGTTAGAGCTGAGGCCCGCGTCGATCCTGGGTTGGTGGAGGTGGCGGCCGCTGAGGCTGCGGCGTGAAGACGGCGGGCATGGTGGGGCGGGAGAAAGAGCTCTCTATACACTTTGTTCCCGGGAGCTGCCGGCTGGTGGAGGTGAGGGAGTCGGCCTGGGCGTCTCCGGTGGGAGCGGGGGCGCCGAGGGGGACGAGCCGCCGGGGCTCGGGCGGCTTTCTGTGCGTATTCCGCCCGGGTCAGAGCCTCCGGCCGGGAGTGGTCTCACCGCCACCCTCCCAGCCCCGGATCCGAGGGGGGCGCCACCGAGTTTGTTTATCTCAGCACACACGGGTCAGTGTTTTTTTCTTCCAGCCACTGCGGCAGGAAGCAAGTAGGTGGAGGTTTTACTTTCGAGTTCTGTCTCTGCTCCTGAGGACGAAGAGGTTTTTCAGAATTGTTTGTTTTGATTTTGTTTTCCCCGTATATTCATCTTTGGTTCGTATTCCTCGATCTTACAAGTTCGTAGGTTTGAGAAAGAACAGAAAAGGTGACTTCTCACAAATAACAGTGCTGCAAATGACAACTTATCGAACTCTTAAGTTCTCAGCACTATGTTATGCACTTGACGGGCATTACTTTAATCCTCCACTGTGAGATACTGTTATTGACTCATTTTGTAGATGAGAAAACAGGCATAGAGGGTGAGACATTGGCCCACGTTCTTTCCGTAAGGTTGGAGCCTGGAATTCAGATACAGGTTTGTGTGACTGTCTCGGGCTTTGAACCACTACGGAGTTTCCCTGAAGGAAGATTATGATGATGACTGGAAGATCCATCTCTGGTGCCCCTCGCACCCCCGCCCTATCCTGCTCCGTTCCACTTTAAGGGCCTCCAGCCTTAATCTGTCCACAGAATATAACCAACCCTGGGGATAAGAGCACTGCTAATGCCCAGACCATGTCTTTTGAAGAGAAGAGAGAATATAGGAGATGGCTGTCTCTGTTAATGCAAAGTTTTCATGCTTCCAAATTTACTTAGGGTTTTCGAATCACTTTGGTTCTTTGAGGGTAAAGTTAGGATAAATGGTCTATTAACCTCTGTGTTCCTAGGTCGTCCAGATGGTGCTGAGTGCATGTTACATATTGTACGTTTACATTTATATGTATGCATTCGTATGTGTACATGTGCATATAAAGCTTAATCTACTTTCACAAAAAGTTCTGTATAAAAATGAAAATAGCTTTTCGTGTTTTCCTTAATTAAAAATGAAACAACGAAGAGCTTGGCACAGACTTACTGCTGTCAAAACCTGTAGAATTAAAGCTTACTGACTCATGAGAACGAGAACTGTCTCCTAGTTAATGTTAGAGAAGCAGCCTGGAGTGGTTCTTGTTAGTAATACTGTCTGTGGAGCACAGTAGCTTCGCAGTAGGAGTTAGACCAATCCCACCTAAGTAGTCAGAGAATCTTAAAAAGTAAAGCCCAGTTATGCTTACTTAAAGGTCTGTTTCTGGGGAATTAAAAAATAAACATGAAACCGTGCCAAGTTTTAAAGTTTCTAAAAACGACAAGGTATTTACTACTGAAATTTAGGAAAACCACATACTAGTAATTTTCCATTATTTACTTTTCTAGAACATTTTTAGTAGACATTAACGCAGGTGTGCTAAAGTAGAAATCACTGTCCCAGAGTACTGTGTTGGACCATTTGGAAAGAGCCATATATCTCCCATTACCTATACAATTTGGTATCATTCGATTAGATAGGATAATAAGAACATTTATTTATATGTACTTAACTTTTCAAGAAATGTTTTTTTGGTGTCCATAAATCTGGTCCCTTGGAGTGATTGAATTCCGTACTTCAAAGTTTAGACAATAAGAGGCAGATACGTTTAGAGTAACTTAAACTGATATTAGATCTACTTTCCCCCATATAATAAAAATTGAGAAAAAGTAGACTTCAGGCAAAGTATTATCAACTCCTTATTGTGCCTTGAGTGAACTAGAGAGCATTTTATTCTTTCATTCTGATTTTCTTAAAGTGTTTAGACATTTTTTCCTTGTGCACAACTAAAATAATTTATGGAGTGCAGGTCCAAAGTAGTTTTTAGAGGGATATTTCTTTTTCTAAAGAACGAACCAAAAAGCCCCAACAAAACAGTGTAAAAGGCAGAAGAGTACTGTTTATATAGAAGCTCAAAAATAGAGATATTTGTTTGGCATATTTTAAATTTCGGAGTAATGCATATTCAGAGGAAAAGTTACCTTATTTAAGTAAACGAAATATTCGGACTCCTTGTGGTAGGGATAATATGGAAAATGTTAGAAATGTAGAACTTTAAAGCTGAAAGAGCCTTAGTCATTTTGTCTAAATGCCTCCCCCATTTACCAATGAGGAATTAGATCAATAGAGATAGAATAACTTATAAACACAACACCAATTTGTGGCAGAACAGATAAAACTTTAATCATTCATAAAACCAAATATTAGTTCCCAGGATTGAGACAAAATGCAGTGTATTTGACTTGACCAGAGAAGCAAGAAGACTCAGGTTCTGGTTCCAGCTTTTTCTCTTTTACTGTAGACAAAACCTTTAACACTGGACTTCTTGTTACTCGCTTTGGAAATAGTATCTCTTCTAACAAGCTGCTGGTTTTGTTTTTTTTTTTTTTTTTTTTTTTCGTTTTTTTTCTTCTTGCCCTTTCACCAGCCTGAAGTGCAGTGGCTCAAACTCTATTCACTGCAACCTCTGCCTCCAGGGTTCAAGCGATTCTCCTGCCTCAGCTTCCCAATAGCTGAGATTATAGGCGCCCACCACCATGCCCGACTAGTTTTTCTATTTTTGGTAGAGACAGCGTTTTACCATGTTGGCCAGGCTGGTTTTGAACCCCTGACCTCAGGTGGTCGGTCCACCTTGGCCTCCCAAAGTGCTGGGATTACAGGTGTGAGCCATGGCACCCGGCCTCAAACTGCTGTTATTAAAAAAACAAAAACAACTATGATTATATACTTATATAACATGTTTTCTTCTTTTTGATTTTTTTTTTTGTTTGTTTTTTTGAGATGAAGTCTAGCTTTTGTACCCCAGGCTGGAGTGCAATTGCGCGATCTCAGCTCACTGCAACCTCCGCCTCCTGGGTTCAAACGATTCTCCTGCCTCAGCCTTCCGAGTAGCTGAGATTACCTAAAATTACTTGGAAAAAAATATGAAACAGTGTACAGAACCCAGCGGTCAGATGTCAGTGCTCAAGATTTTTATTAAGAGTGAGGATCTGAAGTGCAAGCATTTATTGAAATGGAAGTGATACTGCACAACATTCTGTTTGAAAATTAACATGTTATAGGCCGGGGCGTACTGGAGGCCTTACATAGTAACCCAGGGGTATAAGGATATAAAGTTGCTTTTTCTCATACAACCCCACTTCCTTTTTTACGTTAAGCGTATTATATTCCCTAAAGAGCCTTGTTCTTCTCTATACTTAATACTGCATCAACTCCAAGAAGCTCTTAATTATAAGAAGATCATCTGGGCTCTTACTTAAGTTGCACTAAGTTAGCAAAAAATACTGCTAAACTGTGACAATTCATAAGATTCTTTTTATTCATTTAACAGATGTTAAAATGAAGAAACAAGTGTACTTCACAGAATCAGTGAAGTACACAGATCTTAATTCACTGTTTAGTAACTTTTGTGGATTGTATAATGCTTTGGCTTCTATTTCAAGTTTTCTTTTTTAAGGGGGAAAGATACTGTTGTCATTTTGAGAAAGGTAGATGGCACTTTTTGTTTTGCTTGTGTAAGAGAAATGGATTTTTATGAAAGCTTTGAACTTTCCTGGAGTTCGAGAGTACACTGGTCCTCACAAGTGCAGTCTCCAAATCACGATGATCAGCATCACTTGTTGGAACTTGTTCGGAATGCAAATTATCAAGTCCCACCCCAGACCTTTGTGATCTAAAAGCCCTCCAGGTGATTCTGATCCACACTGAAGCATGAGAACCACTGACCTTAGGAACTGTTACCTGTTCCTTTGCTTCCCTAGAGTGAAGTAAAAAGTGAGAAACTTGGAAGAAACCAGATTATCTCTTTTAGAGTATTTTTTCAGGAATCTTTACCGTATTTATCCTGTGTAAATTGTTTTCTCTGATTGTACTAGACTTGGCATGTTTTCTCCTCTTTACAGTTCAATCTTTGTAGAGCTGTTTTCTTGCCAAATTTCAGAGAAAATATTTTGTTGGCTGAAATCCTTGTTTTCATAGATCAATTGGTTTAGAGCCAAGTTTTGCAACACAGCCTGAATGAAATTGCTTTCAACTTTTAAAATGTCTTGAAATTGGTTGAACTAAGGAAAAATAATCCTAAGAATTTACCTTTATACTATCTTTACCTGTTAGTCTTTTCATTTTAGGTTTTTGATTGCTAGAAATACTTGCTTTTGGTGTCTTTAAAAAAAAAAAATGTATGTATTCGGCTGAATAATTGAGCTAAGGGCTTTAAAAGGTCTTTGGTTATTGTATATGTATTTAAAGTTTTTGACAGCTCAGAATTAGGTGACTATAACAACTCGAGATAAAATAACTGGTTTGTTTTTAATAGTAAAAGTTGACTTTATTCAAGATCCTGGTTGGAAACTTGGTGTTACCCATCTTGGGAAGAAGGGACATTTTTGGAACTGTGCTTGGAAACAGAATTTAAATTGTTTCCTAAATAGTGGTTCTTTTTCATTTCTGTGCATAAGAATTTGTTTCACAGTAGCAACACAGGTTAAAATGTTTTTTCTTATCCTTTGTGTTTATTTTAGCTTTTTTTTTTTTTTTTTTTTTTTTTGAGATGGAGTCTCGCTCTTGGTACCCAGGCTGGAGTGCAGTGGTGCCATCTTGGCTCATTGCAGCCTCCACCTCCTGGGTTCAAGCAATTCTCCTGCCTCAGCCTCCCGAGTAGCTGGGATTACAGGCGCCCGCAACCACGCCTGGCTAATTTTTTTGTATTTTTAGAAGAGATGGGGTTTCACCATGTTGGCCAGGCTGGTCTTGAACTCCTGACCTCAGGTGATCTGCCCAGCTCGGCCTCCCAAAGTGCTGCGATTACAGGCATGAGCCACTGCGCCAGGCCAATTTTAACTATTCTATGTAGGTAAATTTTTGGTTAACTAAGGAACATTTACCAACTTGGTTAAACTTAGAAAGCATTTAAGTGTTGTAAGGACCAAGTTTTTTTTCCTCCTCATATATTCCTTTGAAATGTTGATTAATTCTCTACGTTGGGTCCATCAAAATATGATAAATCATTGAGACTTGAAACAACATTTGGGATTAAAATCTGAAGACCAGAAACATCAGCTTGTAAATATATTGGCAGATTTGACCCAAATACTAATCAGGCCTTAAAATAGGTAAACTTAAAACACATTTCTCTCTAGAGACTCAAAGAGCACCTTCAGTCGTATCTATAGGAGCAAGACAAATTGTAAAGTCTTATAAACTGAAGAATGTAATGTTGTTATTTACTATTTAGGTACTTGGAGCAAAAGTATAAAAAAAGTTGCTGTTTACTAACTCATTTGGGTATTATCAATCATAAAAATAGGATTTTCTGTTAACATAGGAAATATAAATCTACATAATTCCTTGTGTATCATCTTGTGTTCTTTTCCTTGGGTAAGATTGTTATAACTTTTTTAATTAAAAAAAATTTTTTTTTTGAGACAGGGTCTCACTCTGTCCCCCAGACTGGAGTTCATGTCATGATCTCTGCTTATTACAGCCTTGACCTCCCAGGCTCAAGTGATCCTCCCACCCCAGCCTCCCAAGTAGCTAGGACTACAGGCATGCACCACCTGTAGCTCAGCTAATTTTTGCTTTTTTTATTATTTTTTTATTTTTTTGTAAGGACGGGGTTTCACCATGTTGCCTAGGCTGGTCTCGAACTCCTGGGCTCAAGTGATCCACCTGCCTTGCCCTCCCATAGTGCTGGGATTAAAGGCATGAGCCACCATGCCTGGCAAAAGCTTTTTCTTAAGTGATACAGTTTTTTATATGGTTTGATTAATCGTTGTTCTAACTTTATTTATTACATTTTTAAGTTGTGTTTTCTGCTTTTTTATTTTAAAAATTTATTTATTTTTATAAATACAAAGTATATGTTTACTTTTTTATTTTTTGTATTGAGATGGGTCTCACTATGTTACCCAGGCTGGTCTCAAACTCCTGGGCTCAGTGGATCTGCCTGCCTCGCATTCCCAAAGTGTTGTAATTACAGGCGTGAGCCTGGTGCCCGGCCCTAACTTAACTTCAGAATTGGCTTGCAGATATGGGACATGAGTCAAAATACATAGAATTAAGACAGTTAGGGAACAACTATGGTGACTAATTTATTTGAGAGAACTCTTTTCAAAGTTAGTAACTCTTTCTTTCCGCCTTCACCTTCTAGGAGGAAATTAACATCCCTAATAGGAGGGTTCTGGTTACTGGTGCCACTGGGCTTCTTGGCAGAGCTGTACACAAAGAATTTCAGCAGAATAATTGGCATGCCGTTGGCTGTGGTTTTAGAAGAGCAAGACCAAAATTTGAACAGGTTAATCTATTGGATTCTAATGCAGTTCATCACATCATTCATGATTTTCAGGTATGATTTAGGTTATTTTAACATATACATGAACAATATTAAGAATCGTCTGGATGATACTGAAACTATCCCTGCTCTCAAGGAAATTACTATGCTTGAAAGCTCTGAAGCTGTATTATGCGGTAGCATTTTTTTCATTTGGCATGACATGGTATATGTAAACCTTAAATTTTGACACGTTGACAAAGACAAATATGAAGCATTTTATAAAATGCTTATGTTTATAGAGTGCCTTCTAAGTAATACTTTCTCTGCAAATGGTTTTCAAATGTTACTGTAAACCTCACAACACTGCAAAATAGTTATTTTCATTTTAGAGCTGAGGAAGCAGGCTCAGAGAGGTTTTTGGTATCATTGATACTATTCTCCCTTTGACATGGATATATTAGATATTTAAATCATGTTAATTGCATAAATGATAGCTCTTTCCTCCTGTCCAAATTCGGGGATAAAACTTGTTTTGATTTAGAAACACTTCTGTTTTGTTCTTGTTTTTGAGACGTGATCTTGCTTTGTTGCCCAGACTGGAGTGCAGTGGTGCAGCTGAGTTCACTGCAGCCTCCACCTCCCAGGGTTCAAGCAATTCTCCTGCCTCAGCTTCCCGAGTACCTGAGACTACAGGCGTGCGCAACCGCACCTAGCTAATTGTTGTATTTCTAGTAGAGATGGGGTTTCACCATGTTGGCCAGGCTGGTCTTGAACTCCTGACCTCAAGTGATCCGCCCACCTCAGCCTTCCCAAGTGCTGGGATTACAGATTTGAGCCACCGCGCCCAGCCTAAGAACATGGTTGTTTTATTTTCAGACAGGGTCTCACTCTGTAGCCCAGGGTGAAGTACGGTAGATCGATCACAGCCCACTGTAGCCTTGAATTCGTTGGCTCAAGTGATCTTTCTGCCTCGGCCTCCACAACAGTTAGAACTACAGGCTCATGCCACCACGACTGGCTAATTTTTAAATTTTTTTGTAGAGATTGAGTACCACTATGTTTCCCAGTCTTATCTTGAACTCCTGGCCTCAAGCAGTCTCTCACCTCAGCCTCCCAAAGTGTTGGGATTACATGCATGAACCATCACACCAGAGTAGAAATATAGTTGACAGTTTTTTTCGTGGTTTGTGTCTACATATTATGAAATACTCTTTTCAGTGCCTATAAATATTTTAAGTCTGAACCTTGTGGGGAAAAGAAGCAGCATGACAAAACTACATTAGAAATTACAATGATTTATTCTTAGTTGAAAGAATGTTGACTTACTGCACATTTTCTCTGAATTAACTTTAAGAAGGCTGTAATACCTCTTTCATTTTATTTTGAGTTAAAAATACATCAATGCTTAACTTCCAGCCCCATGTTATAGTACATTGTGCAGCAGAGAGAAGACCAGATGTTGTAGAAAATCAGCCAGATGCTGCCTCTCAACTTAATGTGGATGCTTCTGGGAATTTAGCAAAGGAAGCAGGTAATGATGACTTTATAAAATTTTCATAAAATATTAAGTGATCGCTGAGTTTTTAGAAATTAAGGTTTTGTAGATGGTTGTTTTTATTTATCATGAAAAACCATTCTAAATTCCATGAAAGAGTAATGTCATGTAAAAATTTAATAGATTTGTCTTCTTTTTTTGTAGCTGCTGTTGGAGCATTTCTCATCTACATTAGCTCAGATTATGTATTTGATGGAACAAATCCACCTTACAGAGAGGAAGACATACCAGCTCCCCTAAATTTGTATGGCAAAACAAAATTAGATGGAGAAAAGGCTGTCCTGGAGAACAATCTAGGTAAGACATAATCTCTTTAGCCCCTGATTGTTTTTGAAGACTTTAAAAATCATTTATACATATACATATACATGTTTTTAAATTTAAAAAGTCAATGAATATGAGTCATTAGAGAAAAATTAGAATATAGTTAATAAAGAAAATAAAAAATTCTAAGAGATAACTGCTTTGTGAATCCTTCAAGACAGTTTCCACTATCAGTGTTTACATATTCATCTTTACACATAGAAAACAAGTCAGGTAATGCAAGCTTTTGCAACTTATTTTCAAAAAAACAGGGCAGTATAATTTCTCTTAGAGTGAGATATTCTGTTTATGTATTCTGTTATATGTATTTTGTTTTTGTGTATTCTGTTATATGTATATTGTATATATTAACATTCTATGTATGGTGTTTCTTTTTTCCTATATGTGAGTTTGTGTATAATACACATCTCCATATATAAAAAGCATACACTCCTTAGAAAAAATGTAAAATTACTAAGAACAAAAGTTCTCATAAATGCTGCCTCAGGGAGATAAACACCAAATGTGGTTAAGTATGGAAGCATTTTTATGTATTTTCAAAAAATGTATGCATGTTGTTTCATAACCTGGTTTTTTTTCCCTCAACATCTTTGCATTTCAGTACAAGTGGAACCTGCTCTGGGATATCTTACTCCTATCAGTGGCTGCATAGTGCTTAATTTAATGGTCCCCTGCACTAAAACTACTGCCTTAGACTGTACTATGGCCTTGAGAAGCAGCCCTAGTATAGAATACTTTACTAATGGACATTTAGGTTTTTAAAAAGTTTTCTCGTATTGTGTATTATACTGTTGAAATCATCCTTGAATAAATTTGTCTTAGTTTATTTCGTGCTGCTATAAAAGAATACCAACAACTCAGTATTTTATAAAGAACAGAAATTTATTTCACACAGTTCTAGAGGCTGAGAAGTCCAAGATCAAGGTGAGGGTCTTTCTGGTCCTCTAGAGGGGAGGAATGCTGTGTTCTCACATGGCAGAAGAGCAGAAAGGGATGTGCTCCTTCCTTCAAGCCCTTTTATAGTGGCATTAATCTATTCATAAGAGCAGAGTGCTGATGACCACCTAAACACCTCCCAAAATGCCCCACCTCCCAACACTGTTGCTTCGTGGATTAAGTTTCAACATGAATTTTTGGAGAGGACAAAAACATTGAAACCATAGCAGTATCTAAGTTCTCTTGTCATATGATTTAAAAGAAAATGTTTGATTTGCAGTTACTGTATACCATCAGCAGGGACCGTTATAAAATCTAAATATTAATGAGTGGTTGTAAAACTAATGTGAACACTCATATACCCTTCACATAGATTCACAAATTGTTAATGTTTTGTCACATTTGTTTTACACATTTGCTTTTGCCAGACCCATTGATAATTAGTTGAATTTCATCTCCAAATACTTCACTTTTTATCTTCTAACAACAAGAATGTTCTTCACATAATTACAATGCAGTTATCATACATTGGAAACTTAACATTAATATGGTACTGTAATCAAATACAAATCTATTTAGGAATTTTCTCATTTATGCCAAAAATGTCCTATATTGTTCTTATTTTTTAATCTAGCATCCAGTCAAAGACTATTCATTGCATTTAGTTGTCATGATAGGTTTTATTTTTAATGATCATATTAATGTAGGATTTATATATATAAAAAAAACTAGTCCAAATGACAGAAGATACTTAACAAATGTGGTTTTGCCTTTTTTTTTTTTTTTTGAGATAGGGTCTCAGTCGCCTGGGCTGGAGTGCAGTGGGGTGAACACAGCTCACTGTAGCCTTGACCTCCTTGGCTTAAGCGATCCTCCCACCACGAACAGCTAATTTTTTTACATTTTGTAGAGACGAGATCTCACTGTGTTGCCCACACTGGTCTCGAACTCCTGGGCTCAAGTAGTCCTCCTGCCTTGGCCTCCCAAGTGCATTAGCCCCACCACACTCAGCCTTTGACTGTTTTTAATTTTATTTTTGAGGCAGGGTCTCACTCTGTTGCCCAGGCTGGAGTACAGTGGTGCAGTCATAGCTCATTGCAACCTCAAACTTCCAGGCTCAAGAGATCCTTTTGCCTTACTCAGCCTCCCAAGTAGCTGGGACTACAGGCATGTGCCACCATGCCCAGCTAATTTTCATTTTAATTTTTTGTAGAGACGGAGTTTTGCTATGATGGCCAGGCTGATCTTGAACTCCTGGCTTCAAGCGATCCTTCTGCCTTGGCCTCCCAAAGTGCTAGCATTATAGGCATGAGCCACTGTGCCTGGCCTTGACTGTTTTTACATTGCATTGTCACAAGTGAGCTGTGTTATTTTGGTATATTTTAATTAAAAGGCAAGGTTTCTACTTTGATATTATTTAAATCCACACCCTTGTATCTTACATCAAAATTTAAGAACCAGTCAGCTTTAAATTATTTGCTTTTATTCTCTAGGAGCTGCTGTTTTGAGGATTCCTATTCTGTATGGGGAAGTTGAAAAACTCGAAGAAAGTGCTGTGACTGTTATGTTTGATAAAGTGCAGTTCAGCAACAAGTCAGCAAACATGGATCACTGGCAGCAGAGGTTCCCCACACATGTCAAAGATGTGGCCACCGTGTGCCGGCAGCTAGCAGAGAAGAGAATGCTGGTAAGAAGGATTCCTGAGTCCTATCTTAGCGAAGGTCCGCTTTGTCTTCTCCATGCTTGAACTTTTCATAGCTATACTTGGAGTGTTACTGAGTGAAAGCCAAAAGTGTTTTTTTAAAACTAGGCTACCAAACAAAAGCAGTTTACATATAGACTATATTCATGAAGAATAAAAATATGCTCTTCTGTTTGAATTTATTTCTTATGTACTATAGATCCCATCATTTCTTTTATTGCAAAGTGTTAGGAAACTTCAAAATAATCATCTAAGGTCTTTTAAGAAGGTACTCTTTGGGGGCTGGGCATGGTGGCTCACACCTGTAATCCCAGCACATTTGAAAAAGTTGGTATTAAATATAATATCCATACAAAGAAAGATGAGACTGATTTAGTTTAGAGTATTAATAGGATGACTATAGTTTTTTAATATATGAGAATTATATTTTGTAATATATAACATGACAATATTTAAGAAAGTTTATCTCAACTTGAAAAATGGTTCTATTAAGTTTTTGTTTTAGCTTAAGATAAAAATACTCATTAAATTGGACTGTTTTCATAAAAATGTGTAATGATTTTTTATATTCCTGCTAAGTAAAATTGGAGCCTTTTTTTGATTTTAAAAATTCTTAAGGTTTAATTTCTGGAAATTGCTCTTTTGTGTTTTGCTAAGAGTATTAGTAAGAATTTGATTTTAGATATCTTGTGGAGAGCTTTCCAGAAAAAGAGGGTTGCCTTTTAGTTCCTGGACCTTATTTTAAGTAAGCTTTTTTGTCAAACCTATTATTCTACTCAGCTCAAAAAGTGGAAACTATTGAATTTACTGTGTCATCGTTCTTAGGATCCATCAATTAAGGGAACCTTTCACTGGTCTGGCAATGAACAGATGACTAAGTATGAAATGGCATGTGCAATTGCAGATGCCTTCAACCTCCCCAGCAGTCACTTAAGACCTGTAAGTACATGGCTGTAAAAACCTTCTTTAGATCCATTGCTATGGTATATATTATTGCTGTGTTGGGTAACTTCATTTCTCAGTACTAATCAAAGTGAACTTTGCTTGTATGCTGGCTGTTCATAGTTCTACTTTTCTCTAAATTATCATCTGTAGAGAAGATCATGAGTATTGAAGTTTGTAGAAAATGTATTATGGTCTTGATCGTGACAGGCATTTGGTTTATTTTTCCAGGGATGATCAAATCAGATTTCTTACACTAAGAGCAAAAATAAGTAGCAAATATAAAACCTCAAAATGGCCAGGCACAATGGCTCATGCCTGTAATCCCAACACTTTGGGAGGCTGAGGCAGGAGGATCCCTTGAGCCCAGGAATTTGAGACTAGCCTGGGCAGTGGAGGGAGATCTCATCTCCGTTTAAAAATATATACATATAAAAAAAAAAAAGGTCAGGGTGAACAAAGCCCTCAAAATATAGCCTTTCACTTACTTTTGATTTTTTTGTGTTTATCTTTCTTTAAAGATTACTGACAGCCCTGTCCTAGGAGCACAACGTCCAAGAAATGCTCAGCTTGACTGCTCCAAATTGGAGACCTTGGGCATTGGCCAACGAACACCATTTCGAATTGGAATCAAAGAATCACTTTGGCCTTTCCTCATTGACAAGAGATGGAGACAAACAGTCTTTCATTAGTTTATTTGTGTTGGGTTTTTTTTTTTTTTTTTTAATGAAAAGTATAGTATGTGGCACTTTTTAAAGAACAAAGGAAATAGTTTTGTATGAGTACTTTAATTGTGACTCTTAGGATGTTTCAGGTAAATGATGCTCTTGCACTAGCGAAATTGTCTAAAGAAACTAAAGGGCAGTCATGCCCTGTTTGCAGTAATTTTTCTTTTTATCATTTTGTTTGTCCTGGCTAAACCTGGAGTTTGAGTATAGTAAATTATGATCCTTAAATATTTGAGAGTCAGGATGAAGCAGATCTGCTGTAGACTTTTCAGATGAAATTGTTCATTCTCGTAACCTCCATATTTTCGGGATTTTTGAAGCTGTTGACCTTTTCATGTTGATTATTTTAAATTGTGTGAAATAGTATAAAAATCATTGGTGTTCATTATTTGCTTTGCCTGAGCTCAGATCAAAATGTTTGAAGAAAGGAACTTTATTTTTGCAAGTTACGTACAGTTTTTATGCTTGAGATATTTCAACATGTTATGTATATTGGAACTTCTACAGCTTGATGCCTCCTGCTTTTATAGCAGTTTATGGGGAGCACTTGAAAGAGCGTGTGTACATGTATTTTTTTTCTAGGCAAACATTGAATGCAAACGTGTATTTTTTTAATATAAATATATAACTGTCCTTTTCATCCCATGTTGCCGCTAAGTGATATTTCATATGTATGGTTATACTCATAATAATGGGCCTTGTAAGTCTTTTCACCATTCATGAATAATAATAAATATGTACTGCTGGCATGTAATGCTTAGTTTTCTTGTATTCTCTTTTTAAATGTAAGGACCAAACTTCTAAACTAATTGTTCTTTTGTTGCTTTAATTTTTAAAAATTACATTCTTCTGATGTAACATCTGATACATACAAAAGAATATAGTTTAATATGTATTGAAATAAAACACAATAAAATTAATACTTGATCCAGAATGTGAACTTACCACCCCATGCTAGAATGTTACAGATACTGTATTTGTGCGAACTGATTTGTTTTTAACTAAAAGTTAATAGCTATATAATCTTGTTACATTATACAGTTGACCCTTGAACAGCGTGGGTTTGGGGTATCAACCCTGCACAGTCTAAAATCCACTATAACTCTTGACTCCCCAAATACTTAATTAGTAAAAACCTACTGTTGACCAGAAGCCCTACTGATAAACAGTCATTTAACGTATTTCCATCTTCTGTGTATTATATATACTGTATTCTTAAAGTAACCTAGAGAAAATAAAATGTTATTAAGAAAATCTAAAGGAAGGGAAAATATATTTACTATTCATTAAGTGGAAGTAGATTATCATAAAGTTCTTTTTTTTTTTTTTTTTTTTTAAGACAAGGTCTTGCTCTGTCGCATAGGCTGGAGTACAGTGGTGCATTCTCAGCTCATTGCAACCTCCACCTCCTGGGTTCAAGCAATTCTCCCTCAGCCACTCGAGTAGCTGGGATTACAGGCACCCGCCAACACGCCCAGCTGAGTTTTGTATTTTTAGTAGAGATGAGGTTTTGCCATGTTGGCTAGGCTGATCTCGAACTCCTGCCCTCAAGCAATCCACCCGCCTCGGCCTCCCAAAGTGCTGGCACTACAGGCGTGAGCCACCGCACCTGGCCTGGATCATAATAGAGTTCTTTATTCTTATCTTCATGTTGAGTAGGCTGAGGAAATTAACTGGGGAAATTTTACTGATATCCGAGTCCTACCCTGGGCTTACTGAAATAAATTTTGGGAATTGAGGCCTATTAATTTATTTTTAAATGTTTCCCAGGTGGTTCTAAGGTTGTCAGTCTGGCATTGCATTTGGCAACCACTAAATTGAAGCATTTTGTTTTATATTTTAAGTTACTACATTTCATGTAGTGGAGAATTAAGTTTCAGAGAGTAAAAAGTGTTATTCTTCTCTAGCCACCCATTTTTCAACTGTGGAAGAAATTGATGTAGATCAGTTCCTTGCATATGTTTCTAGAGGCATTCCGCATATAGAAGAATATAATCACAAAACACACGTGTCCATACTCTGACCATCCGCCCTCACAAAAAATAACATACAATTCTCTGAACTTCTTTTTTTCATTTGGAATTTGGTATATAAAGAATGTCCTTTTTTTTTTTTTTTTTTTTGAGAGGGACTCTTGCTCTGTCGCCAGGCTGGAGTGCAGTGGTGCGATCTCAGCTCACTGCAACTTCCGACTCCCTGGTTCAAGCGATTCTCCTGCCTCAGCCTCCCAAGTAGCTAGGATTACAGGCACGCACCACTACACCCAGCTAATTTTTGTATGTTTAGTAGAGATGGGGTTTCACCATGTTGGCCAGGATGGTCTCGATCTCCTGACCTTGTGAGCCGTCCACCTTGGTCTCCCAAAGTGCTGAGATTACAGGCATGAGCCACCGTGCCCAGCCAAAAATGTCCTTTTTTAAAAACTTCATTTAAAAATTTCAATATTTGCCATGATAGCATAAAGAATGCCTGTATTTCCCTTTCCAGATTACCCAGTTGTCAGCGTTTAGCACATTTACCCTATCTTTTTTTTTTTTTTTTTTGAGACAGAGTCTTGCTCTGTCACCAGGCTGGAGTGCAGTGGCGCAATCTCGGCTCACTGCAAGCTCCGCCTCCCGGGTTCATGCCATTCTCTTGCCTCAGCCTCTCCGAGTAGCTGGGACTACAGGCGCCCACCACCATGCCCGGCTAATTTTTTGTATTTTTAGTAGAGACGGGGTTTCACTGTGGTCTCGATCTCCTGACCTCGTGATCCGCCCGCCTCGGCCTTCCAAAGTGCTGGGATTACAAGCGTGAGCCACCGCTCCCGGCCTTACCCTATCATTTGCATGCACACTACGTATGTATACTATTTTTATTTCCTGAACTATTGAAGAGTAGGTTGAAGATACGATGCTTCATCACCCACTTAGTATATAAACCTCAGTGTATATTTTCTAAAAATAAGGATACATGTCTACATACCCTGTAATGTAATCATAATCAAGAAATTACCATTCAATTTCATAAGATCCCATTCAGATTTCATCAGTTGTTCCAGTTGTCATTTATAGGTCTATGCAGTCCAAGATTACTCGTGTGTGTCGCCATGTTGCTTTAGCTTCAATATGGAACAGTTCCTCAGTGTTTCTCTTTCATGAGCTTGACATTTTTGACGTTTCTCTGCATAAGAAACCATAAGTTGACATCGATAGCTCCAGTTACAGTCTTGTTCCACAGGGTTTATTTTGGCTCTTCCCATGTTTGTGGCACCTTTCTCTGACACCAACCTAGTTCTCAATTCTTTTTTTTTGAGACGGTGTCACTCTCACCTAGGCTGGAGTGCAGTGGCACAATCTCAGCTCACTGCAGCCTCCACCTCCCAGGTTCAAGTGATTCTCCCACCTCAGCCTCCTGAGTAGCTGGGACTACAGGCATGTGCCACCATACCCAGCTAATCTTTGTGTTTTTAGTTTCGCTATGTTGCCCAGGCTGCTCTCAAACTCTTGAGCTCAAGCGATCCACTCACCTTGGTCTCCCAAAGTGCTGGGACTATAGACGTGAGCCACAGTGCTCAGCCCTCATTATTCTTTTTTTTTTTTTTTTTTTTTTTTTTGAGATGGAGTCTCGCTCTGTCACCCAGGCTGGAGGTGCAGTGGCATGATATCGGCTCACTGCAAGCTCCACCTCCCAGGTTCATATTCTCCTGCCTCAGCCTCCCAAGTAGCTGGGACCACAGGCACCCGCCACCACGCCCCGCTAACTTTTTTTGTTTTTGTATTTTTAGTAGAGATGAGGTTTCACCGTGCTAGCCAGGATGATCTCGATCTCCTGACCTCGTGATCAGTCTGTCTCGGCCTCCCAAAGTGCTGGGATTACAGGTGTGAGCCACTGCGCCTGGCCTCGGCCCTCGTTATTCTTAATATTTATTCATTTGCTTCATTCACCCATAAGAATCATTCTGATGAGACTAGCCAAGCCCTCCTCTGCTCCCCACTTTACATAGGCCTCCAAGCCAGATGAGCATTCCCAGACCCATGGGACCTGGCCCTGATGCCAGTGACTGCAGGGACCACTGTACCTGGTCAAGGATCCTCCCGACCCATGGAGCTCTGCACCAAGAATCACAGGTGCCACTATGTACCAGCAGAGCATCAAAGAGAAGGAACTGGTTCTTTTTTTTGGCTGCACGTATTCCATTGTATCAATGAGGGAATCACAATTTATTGGTGTATAGATGGTCCCTGTCTTAAAATGGTTCAGCAGGATTTTTTGACTGCAGTGGTGTGAAAGTAATCACATTCAATAGAAACCATATTTCAAGTACCCATACAACCATTCCATTTTTCACTTTCAGTATAGTATTTCATAAATTACATGAGATATTTAACACTTTGCTATAAGATAGGCTTTGTGTTAGATGTTGCCCAACTGTAGGCTAATGTAAGTGTTCTGAGCATATTTAAGGTAGGCTAGGCTAAGCTGTGATATTCAGTAGGTTTATGTGTATTAAATGCATTTTTGACTTAGGATATTTTAAATTTACGAAGGATTCATCAGGATGTAACCCCATTGTAAGTGAGGTATCTGTATTGGAATATAAGCTAATTATACCCCTTTGGCAGCCAAATCATCTCATCAACATTAAATATAGCAGTAGGCTTTTTTGTAATGTTTTTTGTGCAGTAGGTTTTAATTCAAGGGTAGGCTAGTCAAGACAATTTTTTTACTTGAAGGAAGTATTATGTATAGTGCAAAGAAACAACTCTAGATTCAAATGTGATTTTTCCACATGCTGGTAGCAAGTTGCTTTTCCTTTTGGAGCTTGAAGTAGTTTTTAGGGTTAAATGAAAGGAATACCACCTATTTCACAGGTCTGTAGTGGAAATACTTGGAACAGAAATACTAGCACATGTAGCTGTGGACTTAACAAATGCCTAAGGGTTGGGGTATGGGGGAGAAATGGTGGTCTTGTAATATTACCTTCACTTTCAGCTGTAAGATATTAGGAGTTTTCTCTCATAAATAAGATTACCAGTGGTTTTTCTTTGTGATTTTTAAGTATTTTCTAGACTTATTTTTAGTATTTTGTAAATGCATTTAAAAATATTTCAAAGAAAATTATTTTTGTAACTTGTTTTACCTAAGGACTTCTGAAAGTTCTTTTCTGTATTTTGCTACAGAACTAGCCAGAATACTTGAATTTGTATACATATAACTGTATCTCTGGAAATTGAATACATTCACTCCATGTATTTACTTGCAAGTGATTTACATTGAAAGATGGCCATGAAATTTCCCAGCTGTGTCTACAGTTACTTTGTTTTCCATAGTCCCCATTTCAATTCTAATTTTTGACATATATACATGCTACATATTATTGAACAATTTCAATTTCCCCCCAGTTTGTTGTAGATTTAAAAAAGTTCCCTTTGAAATGAAAAATTGATATAGAGGCTTTAAAATGTTTTAATGTGAGATGCTAAAAATTATTCAGGGTAAGTCAAACACTTTGGCATATAGGAGGGCTGGAAATAATTTTTTATTTTCCTTATACAGTGTCACCCCCAGGCTTTATGTGCTTAGAACACATAAGGTCCTTGGAAAGTTGAAAGAGGGATGATGGTTCTGGCCTTCAACAGTGTTCGTCTATAGTTAGAATTCACCCTGAAACTAGAGGTCAAGAAAGGAGGAGGAAAAAATAGATGCCATATGATATGACACCAAATAAGATGACACCAGTATCTATGTAGTTGGATAACATTTCTCTCAGTAGCATGAGGGACAGTCATCTTTCATAATGTTAACCCCAAAACATTTCTGAATTTTTCTTAATGACCCATTACAGATCTATGATCTATGAGCCACTTAAGTCTGCCAAACCAATTTAACACACTCTCTGCCTACAGACACTGTTATCAGACCCAGATTATTTATTTTATTTAAAATCTTGAAGACTTGTGAAAAAGATGTGAACTTTGGTGAATAGACTGGTTGCATCCCAACCTTAGATTTTTTAAAAAATGTTTTTGTGAAAAGAATAACACATACAACAAAGTACATTAAATGTATGTACAGTTTAAAGAATAATGATAAACTCCTGTGTACCTGCCACTCAGGTTAAGAACATTGCAAGTATATTAGAAGCACTGCAAATGCTTTCCCCCTATTGTTTCTGTATTAGGCATAATTTTTTCTCTAGAGAAAAGAAACAATAGGATGTGTGTGTGTGTGTGTGTGTGTGTGTGTGTGTGTGTGTGTGTGTCTGTTATATTTTTCATTTTTAAGAGATGGGGGTCTTGGTATGTTGCCCAGGCTCGAGTGCAGTGGCTATTCACGGGTGCAGTCATAGCCACTACATCCTGGAACACGTAGCCTCAAGCAACCTTCTCATCTCAGCCTCTTAAGTAGATAGGACTACAGGCATCCACCACTGTGCTCAGCAGCTTGTGGCCGTCAGACTGAAGACCCAGGAGAGCCAATGTTCCAGTTTGAGTTGAAAGGCAATCTGCTGCAGAACCAGGAAGAGTTGATGTTGCAGGTGAAGTCTGAAGACTGCTAGAGAATTCTCTCTTGCTTGGGGAAGATCAATCTTTTTATTCTACTCAAGCATTCAACTGATTAGATGAGGCCCACTGACATTATGGAAGATGTATTAGTCCATTCTAAGGGACTCATACCCAGTCTTGGGTAATTTATAAAGAAAAGAGGTTTAATTGACTCATAGTTCAGCATGGCAGGGGAGGCCTCAGGAAACTTACAATCATGGCAGAAGGGGAAGCAAATATGTTCTTCTTCACATGGTGGCAGGAAGGAAAAATGATGAGCAAAGGGGAAAAGCCCCTTATAAAACCATCAGATGTCATGAGAACTCACTATCATGAAAACAGCATGAGGGTAACCACCCCCAAGATTCAATTACCTCCCACTGGGTCACTCCAATGACATATGGAGATTATGGGAACTACAAGATGAGATGTGGGTGGGGACACAAACCATATCAGAAGGCAATATGCTTTACTCAAAATTCACCAATTTAAGTATGAATCATATCCAAAACATCTTCACAGACACCCAGAATAATTGACC
Source organism: Nomascus leucogenys (assembly GCF_006542625.1). NCBI lineage: Eukaryota > Metazoa > Chordata > Mammalia > Primates > Hylobatidae > Nomascus > Nomascus leucogenys. The sequence continues at coordinate 15,262,442 of NC_044382.1, read as the reverse complement.
AAATATCTCGGCAGCCCATGGCCCAGCCAAGTTAATACATAACATTAACCATCATAGTATCAGTTTTTCCCCAGAGGTAACCATTATCCTGACTTTTTTTTACTTTAAAAAAATTGTAGTAAAATATACATATCATAAACTTTACCACCTTAACCACGTCGAAGCATACGGTTCAGTAGCATTAAGTACATTCACATTATTATGCATCCCATTTCCAGAACTCTTCATCTTGCAAAATTAAAACTTTGTAGCCATTAACAACTGCCCCTTTTCTCTCCCTCTGCACCTGCTAACTAGCATTCTTCTCTGTGAATTTGACTACTCTACATAACTCATTCGAGTGGAATAATACAGTATTTCATACAGTATTTGACTTGTGACTGGTTTATTTCAATTAGCAGTAACGTTCTTAAGGTTCATCTATATTGTAGCATATGTCGGATTTTTTTTAAGGCTAAACAGTATTCCATTGTGTGTAGATACCACATTTTGCTTATCCATTCATCTGTAGATGGACATTTGGTTTGCTTTCACCTCTTGGCTATTGTGAATAATGCTGCAATGAACATGGGTGGCAAATCTCTCTTCGAGAGATTCTGCTTTTAGTGCTTTTGGATATATACCCAGAAGTGGAATTGTTGGATCACATGGTAATTCTATTTTCGATCTATTTTTCTGATAATAGCCATCCTAATGGGTGTGATGTTTTTTTTTTTTTTTTTTTTTTTTTTTGAGATGGAGGCTCACCCAGGCCGAAGTGCAGTGGCACTATCTTGGCTCACTGCAACCTCCGCCTCATGGGTTCAAGCAATTGTCCTGCCTCAGCCTTCTGAGTAGCCGAGACTACAGGTGTGCACCACCACGCCTGGCTAATTTTTGTATTTTTAGTAGAGAAGGGGTTTCACCATGTTGGCCAGGCTGGTCTTGAACTCCTGACCTCAGGTGATCCACCCGTCTCAGCCTCTCAAAGTGCTGGCATTACAGGCGTAAGCCACCGCCCCTGGCCGGTATCCTAACTTTTGTTATCAGATTCTTGATTATCCTTATGGTTATTTACAATCTCTGCATGTACCTCCTATACACTATTTAGTCTGAAGAATAGGTACAAGCACACATCTATCTAGGGGAAAAGCACACTATTTCTACTGCTAAGTGACAGTTCCCAGGAGATGATTAACTGAATGTCTTTGGCTTCAGTTTTCCAGAGAGTTTACAGACCTCCTTAGGATCCAGTGGGCAAAGGCATGAGTAAGTCTTGGGAAAATTAGATCTACCACAGATGGTACTTTGAGCCAGGGACGGGGTGGTCAGTAAGAAAGTGGTAAGGGGAACGGAGTTACCCAGTATTTTTGGTTTCTGAGCTAATCATCCCCACGTTTGACTCTCAGGCTTATGCTTGGAAGGTAAAATAAGGATGTATTCCTCATGTATTCCAGTCATCACAGCATGGAGAGCAGAGAAGGAAAAAATAAGAAGCTGGTCCAGGCTCATCCTGGCATTCTAAGACTTAAGGAAAAAGGCTGGTACAATTGCAGAAGCCCACTTAGTGATAACAGCCCTTAACTTACTCTTGTAAGTCATTTTGCCATTCTGAACCTCTTGCCTTATATTTCCCATCTCTCTTCACTATTGTTCCAGAATTTCCTTTGTCTCTTCTGTGTTGGATCTCCTGTTACCTGTGTTTCATTTCTTTCACTTTGTTGTGCTTTCTAGTTTTGGCTGCACATCTTTCAGTAACTTCCTGAGAAAGGTTCCATAACAGATACAAATGTGAAGGCTCGATTGTGAGTGCCTGGTTATATCATTTTAGTTGGGAAATCATTTTTCCCTGGAATTTTGAATGCATTGTTCCATTGTGTTTGTGCTTCCACTGTTGATTTTGTGAAGTCCAAAGACATTATGATTCCTTGTCCTTTGTATGTTTTCCTCTCTTCTCTGGAAGCTTGTCAGATCTTCTCTGTGTCTCTAGTATTCTGAAATTTTACAGTGGTGTCCCTTGTTGTAGTTCTCTTTTCATTCATTTTGCCTTGTACTTGGTAGGTTCCTTCAATCTTTAAACTTAAATCCTTCACTATTTCACTGCTATTTTTCTCCTATTTTCTTTCTCATTCTACTTTATAGATATCACATCTCCTATTCTGACTGTAGTAGGCTGAAAAATGACCCCCTTCCCTTCCCCAAGATGTCCATGTCCAAATCCCTAGAACCTGTGACTCTTACGGCATGTGATTAAATTTAAAAATCTTGAGATGAGGAGGTTATCTTGGTGTGTCCAATGTAACAACAGTCCTTTTAAGAGGGAGGCAGGAATTCAAAGAAGTAGGAAATGTGATGATGGAAGCAAGAGGTCAGAGTGATGCAAGGTAGCAGTCACAAGCCAAGGAATTTGGGCCTCCTCTAGAAGCTAGAAAGGCAAGAAAACGGATTCACCCCTAGATCCTCCGGAGAGGGCATGACCCCGGCAACACCTTGGGTTTGGCCCAGTGAAACCCATTTCAGGCTAATGACCTCCAGAACAGTAAGACAGTAAACTCATGTTATTTACACAATATGTGATAGCATCAATAAGAAACAAATACAAGGATTCTTTGATTTTCATATTTTCTTCCCAATTTTTCAGCTCTTTGTCTTTTTATATTCTGAGAGGTTGCTTTGACTTTTTTTTTTTTTTTCTGAGATGGAGTCTCGCTTGGTCGCCCAGGATGGAGTGCGGTGGCATGATCTCAGTTCACTGCAACCTCCGCTTCCCAGGTTCAAGCAATTCTCCTGCCTCAGCCTCCCGAGCAGCTGGGACTATAGGCGTGCGCCACCATGCCCAGCTAATTTTTGTATTTTTAGTAGAGACGGGGTTTCATGATATTGGCCAGGCTGGTCTTGAAGTCCTGACCTCGTGATCCACCTGCCTTGGCCTCCCAAAGTGCTGGGATTACAGGAGTGAGCCACCCCGCCCAGCTGCTTTGACTTTTTAATACCCCTACAAATTCTTCTACTAAATTCTTTTTTGCTACCATCTTCTTAATTCCTAATAGCTTTTCTTTGTTCTCTGTATGCTTCCTTTTTTAAAAAAAAAATTGCATCATTATCATGTTTCATGGATGTATGGGTTCTCATGTATCTCAGAAATATCAGTGGTAATTTTGTTTTTGTTATGTGGAGTTTTTGTTGTTTTTTATTTTTGTCTTCAGGGTATCTGTTTCCTCCATACTGCTTTGTTTTTGGTCTGTTTTTTCACCCCAGTGGAAAACCACTATTCTGGTACTAATGTAAGTGGTTTCCTTTAGTTGGGAAACCCCTATTGTCATTATTTTTAGGTTTTTCCTCCTGGGAAATTAGACTTCTCCGGCTTCTTCCAGTCTCCTGAGTGGAGGGCAAAGGTCTGACTGCCCATGGCCTGGTAAGTGCATAGAAGAAGCAGCCTGAGATCCCTACTGTTAAGCTATTAAATGAGAGTGCATCAGGGTGAACTTTTTTTTTTTTTTTTTGAGACGAAGTTTCACTTGGTCACTTAGGCTGGAGTGCAATGGCACGATCTCAGCTCACCGCAACCTCTGCCTTCTGGGTTCAATCAATTCTCCTGCCTCAGCCTCCGAAGTAGCTGAGATTACAGGTGTCTGCCACCATGCCCAGCTAATTTTTGTATTTTTAGTAGAGATGAGGTTTCACCACATTGGCCAGGCTGGTCTCAAACTCCTGACCTCAGATGATCCACCTGCCTTGACCTCTCAAAGTGCTGGAGTTACAGGCATGAGCCACCACCCCCATATATGTGAAAGTTGTATCACATAGAAGTGATACGAGGGGAAAGAGAGAGCTCACCACATCATTACCATGTCTTCAGGCTATTTGAGCTAGCACCCAGTGCTCCTCTCATGCCATCCACTTCCTACTTAGGGTGATCACATAATTAGTAATGTAGAGGCTCATGGTTAGAATCAAGCTTACCTGTTACAAAATAGGCTTTCTTAAGAGTGTGATATTCATCCAGTAGAGGCCTAGTCCCATGATAACAGGGCAAACAATTTTGAACTCCTTGCTAGATTATATTAGAGTTCACACACAGTTTGAAGTTGCTGCAATTAGCATTCAGCCTTCATATGTTCACTTAATCCTCCTATTTTCAGCATAGTACCTGCCCATTTACTCCCCAACACACACACCTCAGTCTAGAACCCACCTCTGTCCAGGCTCAGTGGCTCACATCTGTAATCTGAGCATTTTCAGAGGCTGAGGCAGGAGGATCACTTGAGCCCAGGAGATTGAAACTAACCTAGGCAACACAGTGAGATGCTGTCTCTACAAAAAAATTAAAAATTAGCCAAGCGCGGTGGTGCTATGTAGTCCCAGCTACTCAGGAAGCTGAAGTGGGGAGGATCGCCTGAGCCTGGGAGGTCAAGGTCGAGGCTGCAGTGAGCGAAGATGGCAGCACTGCATTCCAGCCTAGGCAACAGACCAAGACCCTGTCTGGGAAAAAAAAAAAAAGAGGGGCAGGGAGGGGAGAAAGTAGAACCTATCTGTGTTGGTCTCTCCAGGGAATAGATGTCCAGTCATCGGGAGCTGTTGGGGAGGGTGTCTGGGAATCTAACTTCACTTTTTCTTCTTTACTCTGTCCCTTCCCGTTTACCCAAGATTTCAGAGGTATCTGATCCCAAGCCTTTTGGGGATTTTCAGAGTAAGTTAGTTTAGTTTTCAATCCACTTCTAGCCAAAATTCAGCTCTTTTGGGTAGGTTAAGTCTCTTACCATTAGCTCCCTTGCTTTTCAGCTTCCAAAATTTTGTTCTGTTGTCTCCTTTCTTGTTCTCTCTCTCCTTGTTGTGTTAGGTCTTTTTTTAAAAAAATTTTTTCCTTGGGATTTTGAGAGGAAAACAAAATTTGATACATGTATTCAATGCAGTATCTTACTACGGAACACCATACCATTATTGATTTTACAGGCTTGGATCTGGAACCTCCTAACCCACTTTATGAGCTGACACTCTCAGTTTTCTTTAGTTTGACACCTTACATAGCAGTGTGTGATACTCTGGCTCACTTGAGTTGCTGCTCTTTGCCATTATGTCTTTGGGAATGTTAATTAACTACAACTGGAACACAAGTATCTTAGATACGGTCATCATTTAATACAAATGAAGCACTAAACTAGCCATTTCATTTTTGGCTACTAATACTGTCTGCCTTCACCTGGAAAGAAATGATGCTGTTATTAGTAATAATTCCCATCATTTTTGGAGTAGCTTTTAGTTGAAAAGATCTAAATATTCCTTGAACTCCTGTGGACTTCTTATTACAGAGTCTCAAGGCTAAGCTTTAAAATTGAGAAAAATCAATTTTCTGATTCCTGCCAAAAGCAATTCTTGGGAGATGATTAAGGGTCAGCATGGCATATTAACATTGTTGATCTAAAACAAAGCTAATAATTTTCATCCTTTACCCAATGTTCCAATCAGTGTTCTTAAGTTAATAATGTTAGCTTCCTGAAGTGAGCCTACAGTCTTTATATTTTCCATTTGTAAGATATAGTTTAATTGGATTTTAGCAAGCAGTATTTGAATTTCCATTCCGTAAGGTAGTGCTGACTAAATGCTAAGTGTAGCAAAATTGGTATTAAATCTCTTGTATTTGGGCACTTTAAGGATGATCTGGGCATGAAAATAGGACATTATGCTGTAGACAGTGTATTAATTTTTTATGTGGCTTTAATAAATTGCCACAAATGGAGTGGTTTAAACAACTCAAATATCTTACAGTTCTGTAGGTCAGTAAGTGTAAGGGGGTAGATGCAGTTAATATTTACAAAAGGGTTAAAGTACAATCTTTATTAATTTGTAAATAAAGATTGAAATCTGACACAGGTCTTAGTGGGCTAAAATCAAGGTTATCTGTAGGCCGCACTTCTTTCTAGAGCATCTAGGGGAGCCTAAGTTTTCAGCTCATTTGGATTGTTGGTGGAATTCAGTTCCTTGAGTCTGTGGGACTGAGGTCATTGTTTTCATGCAGATTATAAACTGAAGGCTCTTCCCACCTTTTGAAGGTAATCACCTTCCTTGGCTTGTGGCCCTGTCCTCAACCTTAAAAGCCAGCAGCAGCAGGTCGGGTCCTTACATCAAATCTCTCCAAGTCTTCTATCCCACACCGCTCTGGAAACAGCGTGGATATAGTCTGTAATCTTAAGGATGCTTGTGATTAGATTGGGTACTTCCTGATAATCCAGAACAATCTCCCTATTTCAAGGTCCATTACCTTAATCACATCTACAAAGTCCATTTTGCCATGAAAGGTTCTGGGGATTAGAGTATGAACATCTGTGGGGGAACATCATCCTGCCCACATGTGCAGTAAATGCAGTTTGTTCTGTAACTAAAAAATGAAGTTATTTAGAATTGGCAGCTTGAAAATTCAAGGTAAAAGCATTCTCCCAAAATGAATACGTATTATTTGCTTAAATCTGTTAAAGGAAGATAGCAGAAACACAACTGGCTTTTTATAGTACACCTTCTCCTCCAAAAATTGGGTTATTTTAGCTTTGGCTTTATCTTTACTTACTTAATCTTTGGTTAAGATTATTCAAAATAATAAAGATTATACTTTAATCCTTTTGTAAATATTGACTGCATCTACCCCCAAGGTGACAGCCATTACAATAGGGCAGATAAAAATGGAGCAACTTCTTTTTGCTATTCGTAGACACTGACAAAGTCGTTCAAATGAAAAGCAAATTAAAATGGAGCTACTGAATAGTTTAAAAGGCAAATGTTGCCTTTCTTTGCTATCTCTTCCCCAAAAACTTCAGCGTATGATCCGAAGACAGACTGGCAATATTGTCTACTGTCTTTTATCATGCTCCAAAAAGCAGTTGATTATCTTGGAAGGGCTTCAAAAGCAATTAAGAAAATCCCTTATGTCAAGTTACATTTCAGACAGGACAAATTAGATGTATGGGAAAATGTCCTGATAAAGTACTCAAGAAATAATGAATCTGTGTACAATTTGTAATTGCTCCTGCAAAAAATTTACAACATAAAAGGGCCTGTTAACCTGAGACTGGAAGCTCACTGATGGATTTTTTTTTCATTACAAATGCAAATGCCTTTTGAAATTGAGCCCAGAGCACTTTTAAATGTCCGAAATGTAATTCAAAACATTGTTTATTACATTTCTGTCTGGGCTCTTCACTACATCACAAGCTGCTTTGTAAATGCTGATTTTTCAGCCAGCAGGTCTGCAATGAAAAATGGCCGATTTGGCTGGCTGATGTAGAGTGTGTCCTAAAGGGCATCTCTGCGCCAGGATGAAGGGTAAGGGTTAGCACAAATGCCACAAAAAGATGGTGATGGATGGTAATTGGAAAGACATTCTAGTTGTTAACTGTCACTGAGAGTGTTGCGTTTGTTTCTACTTTATGCATTAAAGATAGACAGATAACCTTCTATCTGCATAACCCCATCCCTGTAACTACAGAACAATGCAGGCTCCATGGATCACAGATAATAAGTTTCTCAGGGCAGGGGTTGGTGGATTGGGTGCTGGAGGCTAGAGATACTTAGTCAGAACGAGGTATCATCTAGATAGAGTACTTTTATTACATTGCTGGAAAGTTCAAATGCAATTTCCTTCCCTTATGAACTACTATTCCCCTGTGAGTAAACTGATTTCAACTCTTCTAAACTACTTGGATTTTTTTCCTCAATTTCCTAATTTTTGAAGTATGGATGTGCTCATTGCTAATTTTCTCCCCCATGATAAACATTAGCAAGTGGGAAGTTATTATAGGGTTATTATACAATATTTATAGACCACTTTTTATTTGTGAAGTGTTTGAAGGCCTCTTAAATATGAACTGTTTCCAAATAACCTTGGGCTCATTTTTTATCTTGATCCAAATCCCATGGAAGCAAACCAATCATGAAGCTCTCTTAAAAGTCATTGGGAGCCCCAGGCTCAGAACCCAGCTGTGCAGCATGAACTATTAGGCCCAGTGCTGCGGGAAGCTTTGAGTAACTGAACCACCGGGACTGATGCTCATTTAGGAATCAAAGTTGGTGCTTTGTTTCCTGAAGCCTTTGCCTGAGCTGAGGAAGGTGGAATTAATCCCTCACAGGAGTTCAAATTGTATAGACTTTAAACACAAATTCTCAAAACAATTCCTTTTGAGACAGTTTAACAAAGTGATGTCTTTTCTGTTTAAAGACTAGGGAACAACAACAACAACAAAGCCAATAAAAAAGCAAACTTCGGAGTATTCCTATCCACAGGATGACTCCGATTATTTATTTATTTTTTTTTTGCAGTTTGCAAGATTTAATAGAGTGAAACAGAGCGAAAACGGAGCGCCCACACAAAGGGAGGGGGCCCAAAGGGGGTTGCTGTTGCTGGCTCGAATGCCTGGGTTTATATCCCGATCCTTGTCCCTCCCGCTGTGCTCTCAGGCAACAGATGATTGGCTATTTCTTTACCTCCTGTTTTTGCCTAATTAGCATTTTAGTGAGCGCTCTGATTGGTCGGGTGTGAGCTAAGTTGCAAGCCCCGTGTTTAAAGGTGGAAGCGGTCACCTTCCCAGCTAGGTTTAGGGATTTTTAGTTGGCCTAGGAAATCCGGCTAGTCCTGTCTCTCAGTCCCCGCTCTCAACAGGAAAACCCAAATGCTGTTGGGGAGGTTGGCCAACGACTGCTCTCACTGCTTCCTGCTGAGTTGGGGTGTAGTAGGGGTTGTGCAGCTGTGATTTCCTCAGGAGGGGTGCCTTCGATGGATGACTCCGATTTCTAAGTTTGTCTTCATTAATGTTTTCTTCCACTTTCATCAGTCCGTGTTCTCTCTTGGCCAGCTATTTCCAATTTTCATCCACAAATATCATCACAGGTACATGCCCTGAAACTTCCCGATTATTTGTGTTACGTCCATCTACCTTCCTCTGCTTTATAACTTGATCACATTCCTTTTTATCTCTCACCAAAGTATGTTTTTCTTGGTTTGCTCACTTATCATTTGACATAATAATAATGGTGCCTACTAAGTACAGTTCTAAGTGCTTTACTTGTATAAATTGTGATACATTTGTGATAAAAATAACCCTATTGCATATTATTACTGTGCCCATTTCACAGGTGGAAGACATGAGACAGTGATGATAAGTGTTTCGCTTCTTGCTGTCAGGTGGTGGAGTCAGGTTTCATGCCCAGGTGACCTGGCTTCAGAGTTCACACTGCTTACCTGAGTTTTTCACTGGCTCTTGTAATTGGGAGAGTATCAGCTTTAAGGTCAGAGAGACCTGAGTTTGAATGCAAATCCTTACATTTACATATAAACACCCTGGGAGTTTGACCTTGGGCAAGTTTAGCAACTTGACTAAACTTTAGTTTCCTCAACAGTAAAACAGAGATATTTGTGTGAAGAAAACGGAGATAACTCCTGTCAAAGTCCATGACCATGGTAGGTGCTTGACAAAATTTAAAATGTCAGCTAAGGCAGGGTGTGGTAACTTACACCTGTAATCCCAGCACTTTTGGAGGCTAAGTTTAACACCAGCCTTGGCAACAAAGCGAGACTCGGTCTCTACAAAATAATTGGCCTGCCAACTGTCATTGTAATCTAGCCTGTCTCTAAAAAAAGAAAAAAGTGTCAGGTAATTCTTTCTCCCCCTCAATGTTCTCAGCTTCATAATTTGCAAATGAAATTAATTTTTGTGTGTTGAAGAAGAAGAGATTTAATATGTTGCTTCTAAGGTAACCTCAGATATCATGACTTTTCAGGTTGGTGGAGTTTTCAATACTACAGTCCACCTAGGAAGAGTTACAGCTCTGAAATTGGACCAAGTCACATGTTCTTGGGTGTACTTATTTTTGATCTGAATCTTTTATATTTCACTTACATATTCTTGTAAGTGAAATGATCTTCAGGAAATGTTTTGAATGAAGAAATGAAGTGGAGCAGCAACCACCTGCTTGTGGGTTTGTATCATATCACGAAGAGCTGATAGGGCAGTCTGGTGCTCCAAGAATGGCAATGACCCATGGCAAATGCCTCGGCAGTGGCAGCAGTAGAATCCTCCCTGGCCATGGGGCCAGCTGTTTCTGACTGCACACCATGTAGTGAGAAGTTCCCTTTCCAACCTGGACCTTTTCTAGTAACCACACGGGCTGTTAATTTTACAATGGCAAATATAACTGCAGATGGCTGTGTGCAAGATTGGGCTGCAGGATAAATATGATGAGGTACCCACTTTCTGGGGACAAAATGGAAAGCTTTATCTTTTCTGTTACACTTATCTCAACAGCAATTAGCATCACAAGCTATTGCCAAGTTTCAGGTACACTTATTGGTATGTGATGAGAAGGATACGAAAAGTTTGTTGTATTCAGCAAATGAGCCCTTCCTCGAATAAGCCCTCACATCATTTTTATCATCAGCTTGGACTAATATTTTGCTCTACACCCCCTACTTGACTTTTCCCCATGTAAATTTGGGCATGTTAATCCACAGGCATTTATTTATTATCTATTCTGTGTGCTTTCCTGTGCATTTGGAAATATCAAGAAAAAATCAAGTCCGATCTTCATCCTTAAGGATCTTGAAATCGAATAAGGGCTAAGAATAAAACATATACAAATGCTATACAAACATATTAATATTTTTGGAATGGCTATTTGCAAACTACCAGTCATTTAGTTTTTTTTATAGATATAGTCTATGCATAAATTAAGCATATATTTATGTACATACTCCATTTAAAAAATACAGTTGAAAGGATGTTGTACATACTGTTGTATTCCTTGCCTTTTTCATTGAATAGTATGTTTTGTAGGTCATTTTATAGCTGTACATATGTATCTGCTCCATTATTATTTTAGCTCTGGGATACATGTACAGGATGTGCAGGTTTGTTACATAGGTAAACATGTGTCATGGTGGTTTGCTGCACCTATCAACCCATCACCCAAGTATTAAGCCCAGCATGCATTAGCTCTTTATCCTGACGCTCTCCCTCCCCCTGCCACACCTCCCCCACCCCCCATAGGCCCTAGTATGTGTTGTTCCTCTTCCTGTGTCCATATATTCTCATTGTTCAGCTCCTACTTATAAGTGGAAACATGGTATTTGGTTTTCTGTTCCTGTGTTAGTTTGTTGAGGATAATGGCTCCAGCTCCATCTATGTTCCTGCAAAGGACATGATCTTGTTCCTTTTTATGGCTGCATAGTATTCCATGGTGTATATGTACCACATTTGTCTTTATCCAGTCTATCATTGATGGACATTTGGGTTGATTCTGTGTCTTTGCTATTGTGAAGAGTGTTATGATGAACATACATGTGCATGTATCTTTATAGTAGAATATTTATATTCCTTTGAGTATATACCCAATAATGGGATTGCTGGGTCAAATGATATTTCTGTTTCTAGGTCTTTGAGAAATCGCCACACTGTCTTCCACCATGGTTGAGCTAATTTACATTCCCACCAACAATGTAAAAACATTTCTGTTTCTCCAAAGTCTTGCCAGCCATCTGTTGTTTCTTGACTTTTTGATAATCACCATTCTGACTGGTGTGAGGTGTTACCTCATTGTGGTTTTGATTTGCATTTCTGATCAGTGATGAGCTTTTTTTTTTATATGTCTGTTGGCTGCATAAATGTCTTTTTTTGAGGAGTGTATGATCATGTCCTTTGCCCACTATTTAATGTTTTTTTTCTTGTAAATTATCTCCCATTCTGTAGGTTGTCTGTTCACTCCGATGATAGTTTCTTTTGCTGCGCAGAAGCTCTTTAGTTTCGTTAGATCCCATTTGTCAATTTTGGCTTTTGTTGCAATTGCTTTTGGTGTTTTAGTCATGAAATCTTTGCCCGTGCCTATGTCCTGAATGGTATTAGATTTCTTCCCAGGTTTTTTTTTTTTTTTTTTGTGACAGAGTTGCTCTGTTGCCCAGGCTGGAGTGCCACAGTGCAATCTTGGCTCACTGAAACCTCTGCCTCCTGGGTTCAAGTGATTCTGCCTCAAGTAGCTAGAACTACAGATGTGTGTCACCTCACCCACCTAATTTTTGTATTTTTGTAGAGAAGGGGTTTTGCCATGTTGCTCTGGCTGGCCTCGAACTCCTGACCTCAAATGATCTGCCTGCCTCAGCCTCCCCAAGTGATGGGATTATAGGTGTGAGCCACTGCACCCAACCTTTAATCCATCTTGAGTTAATTTTTGTGTAAGGTGTAAGGAAGGAGTCCAGTTTCAATTTTCTTCATATAGCTATCAGTCCTCCCAGCACCATTTATTAAATAAGAAATCCTTTCCTCATTGCTTGTTTTTGTCAGCTTTGTCAAAGATCAGATGGTTGTAGATGTGCAGTTTTATTTCCGAGTTCTCTATTCTGTTCCATTTGTCTATGTGTCTGTTTTTGTTCCAGTACCATGCTGTTTTGGTTACTGTAGCCTTGTAGTATATTGTGAAGTTGGGTAGTGTGTTGCCTAAAGCTTTGTTCTTTTTGCTTAGGATTGTCTTGGCTATATGGGCTCTTTTTTGGTTCCATATGAATTTTAAAGTAGTTTTTTTTCTAATTCTGTGAAGAATGTCAATGGTAGTTTAATGGGAATAGCATTGAATCTATAAATTGCTTTGGGCGGTATGGCCATTTTCACAATATTGATTCTTCCTATCCAAGAGCATGGAATGTTTTTGCTCCATTATTTTTAATAGCCTCATAGTATGTCATGTGAAAATCAGTTATTTTCTTTTATTATTACCTTATTGTTGTCACCCCAAACAGGTACATTGAATCTGATCATTCACCTTCTCAATCTTGACTTAAATGAATTTTAATTGATTAAAAAAATTGCACTTAAGGGAGAAAGTGTTAGTAGCTGAAGATTTTGACAAAGATGTTTGGGATATCATTGAAACAAATATAGGTCTTTTCTCTGTGACTATTTTGAAGGAGATGACATTTAGTTGGATTTGTATTCTGGCTTATTTATTTTAAAAAGCAGCCTTATGAAGTCACAGTCATAACAACATAAACAAGTGCTAAGAAAGCACTGAAGGTGTTCTGAGTATGGAGCAATCGTGGGAGTGATTTTTAATAAAGTGGTGCCCTTTTGTGTCATGGCTGCCATAACCTTAGATATAATCCCTGCCCCACTGCTCCCTTCACATGTGAAACTGGGGCTTTGGCTTCCTTAGTCTACTTGCTGATTTTGTTTTATTTTATTTTGGTGAGAATACTTGGCATGAAGTCTAACCTCTTCATAAATTTCTGAGTGTACAATTCAGTATTATTAATTACAGGGATAACGTACAGCAGATATCTAGAACTTATTCATCCTGTATAACAGACTTTATGGCCATTGATAAGCAACTCCTATTTCTCCTTCCTTCTAGCCGCTGGCAGCTGTCATTTTACTCTCTCTTATATGAGTTTCACTATTTTAGATTGCTCTTATAAATGGAATCATGCAGATTTGTTTTTCTGTGACTGGCTTATTTCACTTAGCATAATGTCCTCAGGATCTATCCATGTTATCTCATATTGCAGGATTTCCTCTTTTTTAAGCTGAATAATAATTGACTGTATGTATATACCACATTTTCTTTATCCATTCTTCTGTTGATGGACACTTAGATCATTTCCATGGCTTGACTATTGTGAATAGTGCTGCAATGAACATGGGAGTGCTAATATCTATTTGAGATCCTGATTTCAATTCTTTTGGATAAATATCCAAAGTTGAATTGCTGGATAATATGGTAGTTCTATTTTTAATTCTTTAAGGAATCTCTATTCTGTTTTTCATGGTGATTGCATCATTTTGCTTTCTTGCTAATAATGTACAAGGGTTCCAATTTTTCCACATCTTATCCAACATTAGTTGCCTTTTGTTTTTTGAGCCTAGCTATTCTAATAGGTGTGAGGTGATATCTCATGATGGGTTTCCTTTGTATTTCCCTGATGATTAGTGATCTTGAGCATCTTTTCATATACCTACTGGCCATTTGCATGTCTTATTTGGAGAACTATCTATTCAAGTTTTAAACCCATCTAAAAACCATGACTAGTTTTTCTTTTTTTTTTTTTTGCTGTCAACTTAACAATAATTCTTTGTATTATTAATTTTGGAAATTAACCCCTTATCTGATATATGCTTTACAAATATTTTCTCCCATTCTGTAATCTCCTTTTCAGTCTGTTGGTTTTTTCTTTTTCTTCACTCTTGTTTTTACTGTTGTTATTGTTTCTTTGCTTGTAAGTTTAAAAGCATCATAAAAAAGAAAATAACATGCTCAGCAAATTTTAACTGGTAATTTCCATTTTTAATACCATAAGAGCTGATGCTTATAATGCTGTTTTAGAAATTCTGAGATGCCTGAATTATTGTTGAAGAAAAACAAAATCCATGCTAGTTTAGGTACCTATATTTTATTCTAGAAATTTTTAATGCATTTAACTATGGTGCCAAGTGCTGTCTATGCATTATGTCATTGAATCCTCATGTACGTGAGGTAGATATTCTTTATTTCACTAGTGAAACAAACTCAGGGAAACTAAATAACACTCTAGTTACATAGTAAGTAGCAAAGATGGAACTGAGATCTGGTTGTATCCAAAGCCCATATTATTTTTGTTTTGCCACACTACCTCTAAGTCTTTGAAAACTGTGGATCTGAATGTTATACATATGCATGCACACATATACGTGCACATCTACCCACATACAATTACTAGAATAGTAGTTCTGGGACATTTGAGGTAAACTTTTGTTTTAGATAGGGGTTTAGACACCCACACTATAATGCTATACTGGTCTTTTTACTTCAGAAACCTTTTGGCAGCATTGCCAACAAGTAACCAATTTCACTTATATGAATTTTATTTCACCCTTGTATTGTCTGTCTTGGGTTGGTGGTGATGTGATGAGTAGGTGGAAAAGTCATTGCTTAGTGTTCACTATGTGCTATACTAAGCAAAGAACTTTGTAAGATATACATGTGGAAGCCCACCTATATCATATCAAAGCCCACTTTTCTTGAGGAAAACCTGTGCCATGTGGTTCCTATAGACGGAACTCCTCTTCCGTGCCCTGTCCAAGGGTGGTCATATTATACTCACCTAGGGGCACAATACCCAAGTTTCCTGGCCAAAATAATTGGATCAGGACAGGCATATGACCCAAGTAGTGTAAATTTGAGTTTTCCATGAGACTTTTGCAAAAGGAAAGGCATTTTCTCTTTATTTGCTTAGGAAAAATAGTAGTAAGGGCAATGATTAGCTGCCATCTTAGCCACCATATGCAGGCTTTTGCCTAAGAATGAAGCTGAGACAAGCAGAGTCAAGAGTTTGAGAAAAAGATTTGAACTCTTAATGAAATCACTTGATCCCTTTGATTCACTGCCTTGAACTTTCCAATCACATGAGTCTTCTTGGAGAAAGGGCTCATTCCAGGGCTGGAGTTACAAGATGAGCATAGGTGCCAGAGAATGAGGAAGTATTCAAAAAATAATGGGGGCATGTCAAAGGGACACAGGAATTAACTTGAAGGATCTCCCAATGGCCAAATCTGGAACAAGTTTAGTAAAAAATATATAATGATAATAATGGATTATAGTACATAGAATAAATATGTGTGAGTCCATAGTGATATAGACACATAATTGAACAAATCAGAGAGATGGGACAGCTCTTCCTTATGGTAGAATTCCAGTAAATACATGTAGGATGCATGGTGGAAATAGAAACTCACCATTTGCTAAACACCACAGTAATAATTATTGCAGGCAATAATTATTGATAGACGCTACAATTAGTGGGTGGAAGTATGATGAGAAATAGCATATTTGCATGGTTTCAATATATCACCCCACAAAATACTATTTCCAAAGGAAAAGTAATTCTTCAGTGGAGAAACCTTGTAAATATCACCTTGACTGAGTGATCAAAGTTAACGTCCCAAGCAATGAGACATATTGACATGTGTCTATTGATATAATGCACTGAGAATGCAACATAACTTCCATGGTATTCTTCCTAAAAATGAATAATCTCAATCTTTATCATGAGAAAATATCAGACAAACTCAAATTGAGATACTTCTACACAATAGCTGGTTAGTATTCTTCAAGCATCTCAAGGTTAAGAAACATAAAGACTGAGGAACTGTTCCAGATTGAAAAAGACTAAAGAGATACTAAGCCTAAATGCAATGTAGAATTCTGCACTAGAAAAAAAGACACTGTTGGCTGGGCACAGTGGCTCATGCCTATAATCCTAGCACTTTGGGAGGCTGAGGCAGGTGGATCACTTGAGTCTGGGAGTTCAAGACCAGCCTGGGCAATATGGCAAAACCCCATCCCTACAGAAAATACAAACATTAGCCAAGCATGGTGGCACATGTCTGTAGTCCCAGCTACTTGGGAGGCTGAGGCAGGAGGATCATTTGAGCCCTGGATGTGGAGGTTGCAGTAAGCTGAGATTGCATCATTGCACTCCAGCCTGGGCAACAGAGGGAGACCCTGTATCAAAAAAATAAATAAACAAAATAAATAAATAAAAGTAAAAAGACATTATTAGGACAATTGCCAAAATCTGAATCAGGTCTGTAGATTAAGAGTATTTTATCAATGTTAATTCCTTGGCTTTAATCATTTTATGACACTTACCAAGTTGATTATATTTGGGAAATCTGGATGAAGGGTATTAAAATTCTGTATGATATTTTTGCAGTTTTTCTGAGATCTAAAATTATTCCAAATATAAAGTTATTTCCCTGTCTTGTCATTTTTAGTTATTTTAGGTTGGATTTCTCTCATCTGAAACAAAAAAAAGCCCTAATTTAATAAACACACTTACCTTGTTATTTTACAACAATGCTATAGTGTCAGGCATGAAACTAAGTCTTAGGTAGCTTAAATAACTTTTCCAAGATCACACAATCAATAAAAGAGCAAGGATTTGAATGAATATCTGCATGACTTCAAAATCTTATGCATACTGTAAAAATAAACAACTGGATAAGTAACCCTTATTTTGAAATTTACCATATTTTCAAATCTTTACCTTGTTCTGGAGAAGACTTGAGGCAGAATACTTGAAAGCTGGGTCCAGACTAGGAGAAATAATGGCACAATATTAGGAAATGTTTCAGTATTTGTGTTTTATAAGCATACAAGTAGGACTCAGTAATTATATGATACAGCAGGGCACGCCAATTAGCCTCAATATGCACTTCCTGTAAAAATAATTAACATTTGACAGACAGTATGATCAAATAAACCAGATAACAGAGGCATTTTTCCAATGGGATATATACTTGGTTTAAATCTTTGATGAACTGTTTTTCTATATTGAAGTAGTTTAAATTTAAGGAAAAGCAAACAGTAGGGCATGTTAAAATATCCATTAACTAAACATCATGAAATAGTATAAAATGCCTCCAGCTGCAAAAAAACAATTAGGCTGCAAATATGCCTTTGGTTACCTAACCACACATTCCCTAAACATTTAGTTCTAATTAATTTTCTTCATTACACAACAATGCCTCTCCTAATTACACTAGAGAAATTCTATAAACCTACTAGCTATTCGAAGTCTTTATTGCACAAATTATTCTGGCAGGTCCCTATTCTAAGCAAATCCTCACTCTCTAATTTATATGTACCTCATCTCAGCAGACATGGTCTACTTAGTAAACCCTTGACAACCAGGCAAACTAATCCTGTATGTGACCGTATTTCAAATTAGTAATTTTAGTGAGATGTACCATCAATGATGAATAATTGAAAACATACCAAGGTAAAGGTGAAAAGTACAAGCTCAGAAACCATGTAGCATCTGAATTCATACACATGTTGTCAAGGCTGGTGATCCCTGGACTTGCAATTGAGGCTGATTCAAAGAAACAAAATGGTTCTTTTACTGAACTCACAAAGGGTAAGCAGTCTTAAGGCACCAGAAGCAATACAGCAAATATAATAATGGAAAGGACTGAATGGGTCCTAGAACCACAGACTTTTAGGGAGAGGCACAAACCATCACTCAATAAATAAGGAAATCAAACCCAGTGAACTGATATGATGTGAGATGCTCAAGGTTTGACATTCCAGTTGGCAGAGCTGTGAGTACAAGTAGGACTCCCTAATTCCCGACCAGAGCTGTCTACACAAGACAGTGCCACTCTAGAGACAGTTTAGTTCAATTTATCAGAGCCTGGTAGCTGGCTGGTAACAATGTTTCTAAGTTGGGCAAAAGACAGAGTTCAATCCCTGCTAAGCCATTTGTTATTTCCTTTCCCAGCCACATAAAAGTTTGTGATCTTAGTTATCAGAGTTTTGGAGGATGGCACGTGAGACAATCAGTACAAATGCGTCCTTAGTATTCAAAGCTCAAAGCCAATGGCTGGTATTTTAGCAGCTTCACTTTCTATGCCTAGAGCATCCTGATTAGCCAACTATTTTGGCCCAGGCTGGCGGATTGGCTTTGTCGCCTTCTTGTTTTAAAAATATGAATATTTGCTCATAGCATTAGGTAAAAAATAACCTAGAGTTTTGCTACTTAAAGTGTGGTCTGTGAATCAGCAGCATCAATATCACTTGGGAGATATTTGCTCCCCAAACCTATAGGAACAGAATTTGCATTTAAACAAGATCCCCAGGTAATTCATATGTGCACAGAAGTTTGAGCAGCATGGGTCTCAAGCAGTGGTCCTCAAATTTTAGTATGCGTCCTTGAATTCATCTGGCGGGTACCTCATCCCCAGAGTTTCTGGTTCTGTAGGTCTGAGCCGAGGTCGAGAATTTGCATGTCTACAAGTATCTCCAGAGGCTTCCGAGACAAAATCTTCAATGCTTCTGGCATTGGCTCTGCTTTATCTAGGATTTTGGGGGTGTTGGAAATTCAATTGCTGGAAGTTTTGGTAGCTAAGGACTCTACCAGAGTTGTTGTTCACAGAGTGTGGACTTGCGCAGTTTCTAAAGATGATTCTGGAAATTCTGCGTATTTGAGGATAGCGATAAGTCAGTAGTTCCCAGTTTTAGAGAGAGGTTGTTAACACTACAGATTCCTAGTTAGTATCACCACTGAAAAAGAGAGAAAGAAAAGAAAGAAAGAAAGGAAAGAAAGAAAGAAAAGAAAGAAAGGAGGGAGGGAGGGAGGGAGGGAAGGAAGAAAGGGAGGGAGGGAAGGAAGAAGTAAGGGAGGAAGGGAGGAAAGAAAAAGGAAAGAAAGAAAGAGAGAGATAAAGAAAATAAAGACCCACTAACCTCAAGTTAGTGGGGTCCTGAATGAGGTCCAGAAATCTTCATTTTTAATAAACATGCAGATGATTCTGAGACAGGTGGTCAATAGACACACTCTGAGAAACTTGATTCAGGTGATGGACATCATAGGAAAAGAGCAGCATCTGAGCCCTCTCAGCAGCTGAGTGCCAACATTCTCCCAATGCTGTGGCAAGTGCTTTTCATAATTTAGCAACTGAAGCAGTTCTAAGACATCAGTCGACCGGGCCTGTTCCTCACTGATGTCCCAATAGAACTTGTTCACTCCCCTTTCTTAATTATGTTTGGCCAGCAGTGGAGCACTAAGGCCGCCTGCTCTTTAATCTATTTATCCATCTTAGAACTCCAATTAACCAGGTGCAGCCATCCATCTGGTTAATATGAGGACAAGCTGTTAATCTGTGAATGAAAAAAGAGATACACAGACAACAAGCAAACTAGCAAGGGCCTCTGTAAGACAACATTGACTCCAATCTTGCAAAGCAAGGTGGGGGAACAGGGAAAATTATTTTAATGAAAGAAGGAATTGCTGTTTGTTAGAGGGAGGGGATACAGAATTGAGGCAGCTCTTGGTACTCACATGATTTGCCCTAGGTCATCTCAGAATTTAGTAACTTTAGCTGTGAAATAGAAAGATAACAGTAATTAATCTTCATCTCAGGGAAGTTAGGAGATGCCATGACATCAAATGAGACAAAACACCTTGTAAAAGGCAACATATGGTCAGTTGTGGTGGCTCACGCCTGTAATTCCAGCACTTTGGGAGGCTGAGGCAGGCAGAGCATTTGAGGTCCGGAGTTCGAGACCAGCCTGGCCAACATGGTGAAACCCTGTCTCTATTAAAAATACAAAAATTAGCTGGGCATGGTGGCATGTGCCTGTAATCCCAGCTACTCGGGAAGCTGAGGCAGAAGAATCGCTTGAACCTGGGAGGTGGAGGTTGTAGTGAGCCGAGATCTCGCCACTGCACTCCAGCCTGGGCAACAGAGGGAGACTCTGTCTCAAAAAAATAAAAATAAAAAAAAATAAGGCAACATACATATTTTCGTTAGTTTTTGGGCAGCATTTCTATTTTATGCAAATATATAGGGGAACCTGTTTATGTTTCATGCATACTTGACATTTTACAATAAGTATTTTCTAGCAAGCAGGTTGGACACTTTACTGCTTGATAGTTTTCAAGTATGTTTTTTTCCAGATTCTAAAATCCATAATAGAACAGATTCCCCTGTGGCCTCAATCCATTCTTAAACTTTAGTGTGCAATGGAGTCACCTGGAACTTGTTAAAACCCTTCTCGCTGGCCTCTTCCTCAGAGTTCCTCATGCAACAGGTCCAAGAGAGGCCTGAGAATTTGCATTTTTGACAAGGTGACTTTCTTAATTATGCTGGTTGTGGACCACATGTTGAGAACTACTGCATTAAAACAACACTTCCCCTGATAATAAAATATAAACTTCCTTACTTGAAAAGTTCATATCCTCCAGCTGAAATTCCTACTCCTGGCGACCAATGTAGGAAGAGTCATATTCTAGGTTTAGAGCTGAGTGAGGCAGTAGAAAATATGCACCTGTGACCTTGGATGCACTTGTATAAACAAACACTGTGCTAAGCACAATTTCTTTCCATGTGTTTGAAAAAATATTTAAAGCCTTCCAACTACCCCAGGAGTTTATGATCAAACTGCTGAGACCAAATAGACCCTATAAAACACTTTGTGAATAATTACTGAGCAAAATAAACTATAAATGCAAAACAGCATTGCCTAAAGTTCCCAGGTGAGAATGCAGTCACATTCCTAAAAGAAGAAATCGAGATTTAAATTCCAAATGCTCAGAAAATCTACTTTATCCCTTCATTTTTTTTTTTTTAACAGCCAGCTAGAGGCAAACCTCCTGACTTCAGTTCAACCAGAGATGGGGTGAAGCTTAGACCTCAGTGTCTGCACTGTGTAATTAGATAAAGTTTGAAAACTGTATTCTCAGGGTGTGATCTGTGAACCATCTGCAGCAGAATTGCCTTAGAAACCCATTCAATGAGCATATTAAAAATGGCCTACTGAAATAGAAACTTGGGAGCAAGCTCTTGGAAACTTCTCATTCAGCCAGCTCTGCAGATAAATCTTATGTTTGTTTAGTTTGAGAGGACATGCTCCAGAAGCTTCTCCCCAACCCCACCCAGCATATCAAAGTTTGAGATGACCACACTGTCCTTGAGGTAACCCTGTGTATCATGCATTAATAAGTGGCAGCTGTCCAGAGATGTTTAATTTTCAGTTTGAGCCTCAGTTTCTGGGTAGCTCCAAGGTCCTAACAGGGACTTTATCCTACCTGTGATAGGAGCCTTCCTTTTGCACCTGCGAGGAGCACAGAGCTCCATGCTGGACGGATGGGAGCCAGGGAAGAAAGACTCTGCTACATGCAAAACAGGAGAGGAATCCAAAGGGAGAGAAAATGATCAGGGTCTGAGGATGAACAGCCAGGCTGCTTTTGGTTGGTTCCTAGGGAGCTTGACAGTCTATGTTAAGAGGTAAACTTGCTTTTTGTTCTGTGTGTGTGACACAGAGTCTCGCTCTGTCGCCCAGGCTGGAGTGCAGTGGCACTATCTCTGCTCACTGCAACCTCTACATCCACCTCCTAGGTTCAAGCGATTCTCCTGCCTCAGCCTCCCTAGTAACTGGGATTACAGTCGCCCGCCACCATACCTGGCTAATTTTTGTATTTTTAGTAGACCCAGGGGTTCATCGTGTTGACCAGGTTGGTCTTGAACTCCTGACCTCAGGTGATCCACCCACCTCGGCCTCCCAAAGTGCTGGGATTACAGGCATGAGCCACTGCACCCGGCCTGAATTAATCTTTCTTTTTCTTGTTGTTGTTGTTGTTTTTAGATGGAGTCTCGCTCTGTTGCCCAGGCTGGAGTGCAGTGGTATGATCTCCGCTCACTGCAACCTCTGCTTCCTGGGTTCAAGTAATTATCTTGCTTCAGCCTCCAGAGTAGCTGGGATTACAGGAATGCGCTATCACACCCAGCTAATTTTTTTAGTTTTAGTAGAGATGGGGTTTCACCATGTTGGTCAGGCTGGTCTCGAACTCCTGACCTCAAGTGATCCACCCACCTTGGCCTCCCAAAGTGCTAGGATTATAAGTGTGAGCCACCTTGCCCAGACTTTTTTTTTTTTTTTTTTTTTTGGATGGCGTCTCGCTCTGTCGCCAGGCTGGAGTGTGGTGGTGCAGTCTCGGCTCACTGCAACCTCTGCCTCCCAGGTTCAAGCGATTCTCCTGCCTCAGCCTCCCAAGTAGCTGGGACTACAGGTGTGTCCCACCACACCCAGTTAATTTTTGTATTTTTAGTAGAGGCAGGGTTTCACTTTGTGGGCCAGGATGGTCTTGATCTCTTGCCCTCGTGATCTGCCTGCCTCAGCCTCCCAAAGTGTTGGGATTACAGGCGTGAGCCACTGTGCCCGGCCAGACTTGTTTTTTTAAAGAATCTGTTTTCTAAAAATAATTACTCTTATATTTACTCTTACTGTATCTAAAGGGTAGGTGACACAAATATGGGCAGTAAATGTAGTCCTGTGGCCCAATTGTGAGCTTCAGGGTGGGGCAGTCTTTTTTCTAGAACTTCATTGAGCTCCTTTCTAGTTATGAAATTAATACATATCTAATGCAGACACCTCTAAAATCACCACTAAGTGCAAAGACATGTAATCACACCAAATTAATCTGATGATAGTTACTGAGTATATATCAGTGTGGGATTTCAGATTATTAAATAAATAGAACCAAACTCCGCATTTTCTACCTGCCATGTTCACCTAATACACAGTCACTATTTTTCTACCTTAAACTATATTCTGTGATCTGATTTTTTAAAATGACAATAGCTTCTTATTGTATTGATGTTATGCTTTATATCTGTGGTCATTGATGATAGAATGTAGTATCCTTTGATGGTTTCCAACAAGATTTCTTTATCTTATACCAGATGGCATTTCCTAGCTCTTGCCTGACAGTTAAGGGGTAATGTTCTGATTATAGTAGTTGTTACATTTTCCTCCCTCCAGACCAATTAAGTTCTCATTTCATATTTAGGGGCTCGCTGAAAGCAAATACAGCAATCCCAACCCCTTGTATTCTATTCATTAATTCTTGTCTTTGGCAAATATTGAAGAAATGGAGGTGATTGAGACACAAACCTTTTCTTCCATGGGTTTTATTCTGATGGAGCCCATGGGCAATATACAACTAAAAATGAATATATAACACAATAGCAAGTGGAAATAAGAGTCAGTTAAATAGGTCTAGACTTATTACTAATAACTGGAAGGATATTTGTTATATTACAAACGTTGTTGTAATTGTCAGCAAAGTCTGGGTCACAGGCTGAGGTCACTCATGGTAGACCAAGGGGAGGAGCTTGAGGGCCCCTCTTCACCTTCAGTATCTACACGCATCTTGATCAGTCACTGATGGTCTTTCTGGTTTCCTCTTTTATCTACCACATAAAAAGACTATCTGATTATAACTTGATGCCTGATAATTTCTAAGTTAGGTGGAGAACATCCGGCTTCCTTTCTAAAGGAGTCATTTTGTTTGCAATGGCCCTGCCTTTGACTTGGTGCTGACCGTTTTTGTGGTTTTTCTTTTGTTGTAATCTTATCCTTTTCCTTTCCTTTTTTTTTTTTTTTTAATCGATGAAGGGTTTATATCGGGATGGGCAGTGTTGAGTAGTTTCTTTTTTCGAGTTGAGCACAATGGTATTTATTATGCATTTCTGGGGTCAAGCAAATCAATAAAGGAGGCCAGCAAAAGCCCGCTCTTCCAGAGGCTCGGGCTCACTGAATGTGTGTGGCAAAAGCTGGAATTTTATCTCTTAAGAAAAACGGATGGATCCCGATGCTATCTGACTGCTCTGTCAGAAAACAGATGAAGAGAAACCCCTCCAAAAAGTTGTTATGGTTTCTCATTGGACTTTCAGATGTCTCTTCATAGATGAGCTTCTAATTAACCAGAAATCTGTCTCCCACGAGGTCAATAAAAATCTGACACTTTTTCAGAAGTACATTTTGGAGTGACTTTCTGGTCATTTTAGAGAGCATTGAAACATAAAAGCATTTCGCTTTCCAATGGAAGTTCTTTACTGTTAGTGCCAAAGATGAAATCTCCGTGATCCTTTATATGTTTCTAAGCAGCATAGCTAAACATCTCAAAGAATTTTCTCATTATTTTCCTGTAATTCAAACCTATGCAAGCTTAAAGGGAACAATAATGATACCTAGGATTGGCTTGTGTAGACCCAGATGGCTTTTGCGTATTTTCATTACACATTCATTTAGTAATCCGAAGAAGTTATTTTGATTCTTATATAACCAGTTCCTCAGCCAAAGTCAGAATAAAGTGAACTATCAGGCGTTATGAATATACCCATATTAGAGGAAAATATCCTTTCAGCCCTATCTTTATGGAAAAGGACTTAGAAAGTGCAGGTTCAAAACTTGGTAAGTCTGACCACTGTAGAATTTATTTCCTTAGTGTGGCATGTTTAAATTTTTTGTGGGTTAAAAAAAAAAAGATTGGATCAATTCTGAGGGATTTTGTGTGTGGAGTCTTTCTGGAAGAGGTCTTTGCAAGTATAAAAATCTTTCCAGGTGATGTCCTGAAATGGGTAAGGAGGGAAATGATAAACTGAGATGAGACCTTTCAGAAGTGCCAACAGAGCCTCAGACCTGACCATCCATATTAAAACAGGACCGTGGTCTCCATTCAGGAGATTTTTGATACCTTTCGATCTAGATATGTGAGATGTCTGGAGTCAAACCTGGAGGCTTTCCACAGGATAGTGTGGCTGTTTGGGTTCCCAGAAGCTTCCTTTAGCAGGTTAAGCAAGAAGTATATTCTTTAACAACCAAACCTCCTTTTCCTCAGCGTTAATCCCCAGCCATGTTAAACACGTGTTTCTGAACTTTGTATTTAATGCATATCTAAAGACCAGTTTTGTCAAGGATTTACTCTGTCTTCCTTGTGCTCTTTAAGAAACTTAGGCAAGTCCACACATATTTTTTATAACCTGCCTCACTCTTTACTATATATGTCAAGCATTTCAGCCTTCAGAAGGGAACAACTGTGCTCTCTCTGGATATAAATGTTACTGCTGTCAGTGAACTCAAGTCTATTTGTTCAGTTACGGAATTTTCTCTGAGGTTGCTCACACCTGTAATGCCAACACTTTGGGAAGCTGAGGCAGGAGGATCACTTGAGCCCAGGAGTTCGAGATCAGCCTGGCTAATATAGGGAGACCTTTTCTCTACAAAAATTAAAAGAATTAGTTGGATATGGTGGCAGGAGGATCCCCTGAGCCAAGGCCAAGGAGGTTGAGGCTGCAGTGAGCTATGATTGTGCCACTGTGCTTTAGCCTGGGCGACAGAGACCTTGTCTCAAAAATAGAAAAAAAAGAAAAAAAAGAAAAAAGAAAAAGAAAAAAAAGAAGGAAAAGAAAGAACTCTCTCTGGATGCCTAGAATGTAATATTTGTGTCCAGTCACTTATTGTTCCTTTAGCTTCCAGGTGAAACTAATAGGGGCAGGAGATAAAAATTTAGTTTTTCCTAATAATAATAATAATAATAATAATCTCATGGATACTCACTGTAGAAAACAGGAAAAAAATTAAAAAGCAAATCACACACACATCTCACACACACACACACACACACAAACTCATGATTTTATCATGCAGAAATAGTCTTTATTAACATTTTGGCTTACTTTCCTCTGGTCTTTGTTTTAGTAATGATATCGATAGAGCATCAGCCGTGTACTGAGTACTTTGCATCCATTGAGAGATAGGTATTGTTATCCTAAGTTCCTAGAAACCACTATGTCACATACAGACTAGAGGGCAATATACATTACGTTCTTGCACATCTACACACCATAACCAACAGACACATCTACAAACGTGCTTGCATATTGTGTTCCTGTGTATTGGTCTCTCTGTAACTTATTTTACTCAACATGCTGTCATAAACATTTAACCATGAAAATAGATAATCTTTGAACATACCTTTTGTTAAGGCATACTGTTTCAAGCTGTGGATATATCACAGTGTACTTAGTCACTTCCCAGTTGTTTGCTTTTTGGATTGTTGCTGCTGTTTTCAGCACACTTGTTTATTCTACCAAATCAGAACCAAAATATCTATTTTCTGAGGCTTGACTATTTCCGATAAGGGTTAAGCCCATTTCTTTGACTGCCTGCAAACTGCCTCTTATATGAGGTTACAAACAGTTTATAAATAAACAGACTTTGAATATGAACACTTCTAGAAAGAGGAAAGGGGGATTAGAACAACTCTAAAGGGTTGAAAGCCCATCTTGGAATCCAGAGCCAAGTCACACCACAACCCTTTCTCGCTCTTGACACCTCCATTAATTCCATACACAAGTTTTTTCAGGCGTGGGTAACTTTATTTTGATAAAATTATAAGCTTTGAAAATACTTGCAGGATATTGCACTGTATTTATTTGTCATGTATCTTTATTCTTTAATCTGATCAGCTACTTTTCTATATCATTCTTAGTATCAACATGAAGAGCATAGGCCATTATTTTGTAGAATGTCCTTCAGTTTGGGTTTCTCCAGTGCTTCCTCAAAATTAGATTCAGGTTATTCATTTTCGGCAGGAATACCAGTTGGTGTTTGCCCTTTATGTGTATCGTATCTGGAGACCCATGCTATCCATTGGTTCCATTACTGCTGATGTTAACTTTGATCCCTTAGTTAAAGTTGAGGGTGTGTCTGCCAAGTTTCTCTACTGTAAAGTTATTATTTTGCCCTTTGTAATTGATGATTTGTCAGGCAGTGTTTGAGAATACGTATCTATCCTATTCCTCCTTGACCTCCTACCCACTAGTTTTAGCATCTCCTATTGCTTGGACAGCTGCAGAATGGTGATTTTCTAACTTCATAGTTCATACCCATTTATTAGCTGGCATTCTACTATAAGAAAAAGCTTTTCATTTTCCTTTATTTAACAAAATTCTGGCACCAAAGCCCTCGTTCGTGGGACCTTCATTTAATCACTCACGTATAAACATTTATTAATATTGGTATAGGCTCATGGATTCTTATTTTATTTGCTGGTTTATAATCCATTGCTATCATTTTTTTTTTTTTTTTGATGCTCAAATTGTGCCCAGATTTGGCCAGTAGGAATCCACCAGGCTGGCTTCTGTGTTTTCTTGGCAGGTCGCCAACATGTTGTAAGTACTTCTACATGTAAGTTCTTGTGGAGTTTACATTTTGGTAGAAAGTCAGAGGGGCCTTTGGTATAGTTCTATTTTTATTCATCGTGCTTGGTATTTCATGAGCTCTTCCATCTGGAAACTTAAGTCCTTTTGTTCTGAAAAATATTAAAATAATTTTCAGTTTTCACTTGAATGGGCTTTCTAATTTTCTTATCTTCACTTTATTTTCATTTCTTTGTCTTTTTTCTCTGATTTCTGAGAGATTGCCTCAACTCTTTCAGTTCTGCTGTTTAGATTTTTATTTCTGCTGTCATGTTCTTAACAGCCTTATCTATTAACTTTAAATTAAAAACGATGTCCTGCTTGTGCTTCATTCCCATTAGCTTGCTGAAGATATTAATGAAACTGTTTCATTTGAAATTTTCATTTTCTATGTAGTGTTTTTTCATGTTGCATATGTGTGTGTGCACATCGTGAGTGTGTTTTGTTTGTCTGCTTATTTTCTTCTTGTTAGATTTCCTCAAATATCTGGTGATCCTTGGCTTTCTGTTCATTTTTAAAAAATAGATTATTTTTTAGAGCAGTTTCAAGTTCATAGCAAAATGGAGCAGAAAGTACAAGGATATCCACCCCCTCCATTCACACACAGCCTCCCCTACTATTGACAGGCAGCAGGGTGGTACATTTGTTACAGTTGATGAACTTACATTGAAACATCAGTGTCACACAAAGTTTACATTAGGATTCACTCTTGATATTGTACAATTTTGTAAAATGCATAATGACATATATCCACTATCATAGTATCATAAAGAATTGCCAGGTGTGGTGGCTCATGCCTGTAATCCCAGCACTTTGGGAGGTTGAGGTGGGCAGATCACTTGAGGTCAGGAGTTCAAGACCAGTCGACCCAACACGGTGAAACCCCATCTCTACTAAAAACACAAAAATTAGCTGGGCATGGTGGTGGGTGCCTGTAATCCCAGCAACTCAGGAGGCTGAGGTAGGAGAATCGCTTGAACCTGGGACGCGGAGGTTGCAGTGAGCCAAGATTGCGCCACTGCACTCCAGCCTGGGTGACAGAGTGAGACCCCTGTCTCAAAAACAACAGCAAGAAAAAAGAATGGTTTCCCTGCTCTCAAAATCCTCTGTGCTCCATGCATTATCCATCCCTTCTCCTGGCCCCCGGTGACCATTGATCTTTTTACTGTCTGTCTGTATGATTTTGCCTTTTCCAGAATGTTACATGGCTGGAATCATACAAGTCTGCTCATTTTCAAGTACACGGCATAAAAGATTAGAAACAGAGAGAGAGAGGGTATTGTCAAGTGTGAGCATCACTCCAGGGTGACTTCATCAGCAATCTTATTAGGGCACCCCAAATATCAGTATTGTTGGGTTTTTCAACTTTGGCTAGTCAGAGAAGTCTTTTGCCATGTTCTACCCAGAGGATATAATTTGGGGTGTCAACATTCTGGGGTCAGGCAGGGAAGAAAGTCTGGGTATCTCAAGTTTTGGTATGTAAGCTTTCTCTGAATTCCCCTGTTTTTGGTTGAGGATCACTGCCTTAGACTCTGTTTTGTCTTCTCTAGCCCTCTGTGCAGAGTGGAGAAGGGAATCTGTATATCTAACTACTTATGAAATAGGCTCTATCACTTTTCTAGTTTTCTCTTCTTTTCTTCTTTTTTTTTTTTTTTTTTTTTTTTTTTTTTTTTTTTTTTTTTTTTGAGACAGGGTCTTGCACTGTTGCCTAGGCTGGAGTGCAGTGGTGCAATCTTGGCTCACTGTAACCTTCGCCTCCTGGGTTGAAATGATTCTCATATCTCAGCCTCCCTATTAGCTGGGACTAAAGGTGTGCGCCACCACACCTGGCTAATTTACTTTTCTAGTTTTTTAGTCTCATTATTACTCTATGTTCCATGAGGTATCAAATGCCACAGGCTCCTGTGCATTTTGGGTTCTGATGTGTCAATGCATTTCTTCTTTAATTTCACTACTGCCAGTTTAGAAAATTCTGTTTTCTAGGTCTGCTAAATCAATTTCCACTTAATCTGTTTTCCAGATCCCAAAATTTTATTTTCATTTTCTCTTCTGTTCTTTTTCCTGATGAGTTTATACCTTTTTCTTTTTCAATTCCTTTACTATTGATATATGAGATTTTAGGAGAGGAGATAATGTGTGGGTTCTATGTGCTGAATTTTATTGAAAGTTTCCTGACACTTTTTTAGTGTTATGTTTTTATTCTTATGATAATGAAGCACATTCTTGACCAAGAAACCCCCTAGTTCATCTTCCTGCATCATTCATGCAATTACAGGGTCAGAAGGGACACAGATTTCTGTTCAAACAACTGCTCAGCCAGTACTACCTTTGTGAACCTGGTCAAGTCACTTCATCCTTCAAGCTTTAATTTCCTCTCTTGTAAAATGAAGATTAAACTGGTACTTGTCTCATATGAATGTTTTAAGAATTATCTGAGACAACAGGTGCTAATGTGCCATCATGGTGGCTGCCATAAAGCAGGTTCTTGGGAAATGGCTGCCCTTCACCTCCTGCTCATCCTCCAGCCAGTTTAAGATGTGGACACAAAATGGTCAAATAGTTGTGACATTTTCAGGAATTGAGCCTGTTTCTGAAATGCTGATTTTTGTGAGATGGAATCTGTAGGTGTCACCTGGACATGGCCTTTTGACATTCAAAGTAGAGTGATCCAATCCACAGGTGAGGGGCATAGCAGTCCTGGTGCATTTATTCACTCATTCATTCACACATGTAGTAATGAGTGCCCATTGTATGGGGTATTTCAAAGTAAATATTATATATCCTGTCAGCAAATAACTGAATACTTCAGGATCTCAAAAAGGGACATTCTTTCATAGCAAGACTTTATAGAATTGACATGTTCTAGCCAGGCGTGGTGGCTCATGCCTGTAATCTCAGCAGTTTGGGAGGCTGAGGTGGGTGGATCACCTGACATCAGGAGTTCGAGGAGTACCAGCAGGGCCAACATGGTGAAACCTCGTCTCTACTAAAAATGCAAAAAGTTAGTTGGGCTTGGTGATGTGTGCCTGTAATCCCAGCTACTCGGGAGGCTGAGGCAGGAGAATCGCTTGAACCTGGAGGGCAGAGGTTGCAGTGAGCCTAGGTCATGCCATTGCACTCCAGCCTGGGCAGCAAGAGCAAGACTCCATCTCAAAAAGGAAAAAAAAGAATTAACATGTTCTTCGTATTATCTAATATTCAACGTATATTGAAATTGTTTTCATTATTACACATTTTTTTCTAAATAATTCCTCTGTTTATTGACTTGGTTTCCAGATGTGATCTATTTATTGTTTTTTGATTCTGAAATCTCAATTTTCTTTTAGTTTTTTTTACCCCTAGATCACTCCCTCTTCCTTTTTTTTCTCTGTGTATTTGCTTATTGAAGAAACAAGGTAATTATCCCATAGAAAAGTCTTACGTTCTAAACTTGGTCAGTGCTTCCTCAAGGTGAGGATTGACTTGTTCTTTTAGTTCCAGTAGTCTTTGTAAGCAAGAAGGTAGAACTAAAGGCACATTAGTTTCTGCGTCATTTCATTTTTTGTTTTTAGAGAAAATATATTATAGTGTGCCATGTAGTTTATGTTTCATCACATCATGTAATATGGAATGTTTCACTGTTAAGCTTTTTGTAATCGTAATATCAATCAGGATTCAGGTGGTGATGTTCTTATCCTTTCAGTGTAAAGTTTCCCATCAACATTTTATTTATTTATTTTTATCATCTCTTGATGACTGGATGATTGTTATGAGTTGAATTGTGTCCCCTCTAAATAGATAGGTTGAAATTCTAAACCCTGGTAACTGAGAATGTAATTTTACTTAGAGATAAGATTGTTGCATATATAATCAAGTTAAGATGAAGTCATTATGGTGGGCCTAAATCTAATATAACTGGCATCCTTATAAGAAGAGGGAAACACCAGGTGGAGATGGAAACACATGGGGAGAGGATCACATGATGACAGAGGCAGGGCTAGGATGACACAGACAAAAGCCAAGGAATACCAAGGATTGATGGGACCATCGACAGCGGCCAGAGAGATAAGACGGGATTCTATCTAGAGTCTCAGAAGGAGCACAGCCCTACTGACACCTTGATTTTGGACATCCAGCCTCCAGAGCTGTGACAGAATGCATCTGTGTTGTTTTAAGCCACCCAGTTTGTGTTGGTTTGTTATAGCAGTCCCAGGAAACAAATACAGTGGCCATTGCCTGGTTTGGTTATTTTATTAAAGATTGAGAAATAGTGATTTTTGTATTCTATCAATTTTTTTCCTCCATTTATTAGCTGGAATTCCTCTGAATGTAAATGTTTCTATCCTTCACTAAGGTTATTTTCATTGCCTTAAAGTTTATTTACCCTAGATAGGCATAGTATATGCTGACTGTTTTTTTTCTTTTTATTATAAAATTTCAGAGTAATAAGTTGGTGCTCTAGCCAACTTCAGGGATGTCCACTGAATTTATTTGTTTTTCCTGTCTTTCCTTTCTTTCCCTTTTGAATATATGATGGACTTACAAAGGAAATAAGATATTTCCTTATTTAAAGGAAATGTCATCA